>NC_022031.1:63818654-63867451 GCF_000317375.1 Microtus ochrogaster | reverse complement strand
TCTCTCTCTCTCTCTCTCTCTCTCTCTCTCTCTCTCTCTCTCTCTTTCTCACACACACACACACACACACACACACACACACACACAGCACAGCACATACATTTTAAACTTAAGGGCTGGAGAGATGGCTCAGAGGTTAAGAGCACTGATTGCCCTTCCAGAGGTCCTGAGTTCAATTTCCAGCAACCACATGGTGACTCACAACCATTTGTAATGAGATCTGGCTGCTCTTCCAGAGGTCCTGAGTTCAATTTCCAGCAACCACATGGTGGCTCACAACCATCTGTAATGAGATCTGATACCCTCTTCTGATCTGCAGGCCTACATGTAGGCAAAGCACTGTATACATAATAAATAAATCTTTAAAAAAAACTTAAGTTAAGGACACAGTCAATAAGACAAAAAGTCAGCCTACTGAATGGGAAAAGATCTTCACCAACCCCACATCAGATAGAGGACTGATCTCCAAAATATATAAAGAACTCAAAAAGTTAGACACCAAAATTCCAAATTATCCAATTGAAAAATAGGGTACAGAACTAAAATTCCCAACAGAAGAATCTCAAATGGCCAAAAGACACTTAAAGAAATGTTCAGAATTCTTAGCGAAGGAAGTGCAAATCAAAACAACTCTGAGATACCAACTTCCACCAGTCAGAATGGCAAAGATCAAAAACATCAATGATAGCTACACTGAAGAGGATACAGAGTAAGGGGAACAGTCTTCCATTGCTGGTGGGAGAGCAAATTCATACAACCAACTGAAAATCAGTATGGCAGTTTCTCAGAAAATTGGGAATCAGCCTACCTCAGGACCCAGCAATACCACTCTTGGGCATATACCCAAAGGCTGATCAATCATACTACAAGGACATTTGTTCAACTGTGTTCATAGCAGCATTATTCATAATAGCCAGAAGCTGGAAACAACCTAGAAGCCCCTCAACTGAAGAATGGATAAAAAAAAAAGTGATAAAATGTACACAATGGAGTACTACTCAGTAGAAAAAAAAAATGACATCTTGAAATTTGCATGCAAATGGATAGAATTAGAAAAATACATTCTGAGTGAGGTAACCCAGACCTAGAAACATGAACATGGCATGGACTCACTCATAAGTGGATACTAGCTGGAAAGCAAAGGATAATGAACCTATAGTCCATGATCTTAGAGAAGCCAAGTAACAAAGTGAACCCTAAGAAAAACATATATAGATTCTCCTGGAAAGGGGACACAGATAAGATTTCCTGACAAAATTGGGAGCATGGGGGTGGGAGGAGGAAGGAGGGTGGAAGGGGAAGAGGAGGGGAGAAAGGGAGGGAGAGGAGAACGTGAGGGAATGGGATAGACGAGGTGGAGGAAGGACAGAGGTGAGAGCAAGGAAAGAGATATCTTGATTGAGGGAGCCATAATGGGGCCAGCAAGAAACCTGGCTCTAGAGAAATTCCCAGGTATCCACAAGGATGTCCCCAGCTAAGACCCTAAGCAATAGAGGAGAGGGTGCTCGAACTGGCCTTGCCTTGTAGTCAGATTGATGAATATCTTAAATGTCACCATTGAACCTTCATCTAGCAACTGATGGAAACAGAGACAGAGACCCACAGTGGAGCACTGGGTTGAGCTTCCAAAGTCTAGTTGAAGAGTGGAAGGAGTGAGAATATGAGCAAAGAGGTTAAGATCATGATGGGGACACCTACTGAAACAGTTTACCTGAGCTAATAAGAGTTCACCAACTCCAGACAGACAGAGAAGGAACCAGCATAGGACCAAACTAGACCCTCTGAATGTGGGTGACAGTTGTATGGCTGGGCAGACTGTGGTGCCATTACCAGTGAGTGACACCAGGTTTTATCCCTACTGCTTGTACTGAACTTTTGGAAACTCATTCTCTTTGGATGGATACTTTGCTCAGCCTAGATATAGTAGGAAGGGCCTTAGACCTTCCCAAAAGCAATATGCCTCATGCTCTCTGAGGAGTGGATAGGGGGTGGAATGGGGGTAGGTGGGAGGGATGGGAGGGGAGGGAGTGGGAACTGGGATTGGTATATAAAATGAAAAAAAGATAGTTTGCTTTCTTTTAAAAAAATAAAATATATTAAAAATTAAGTTAATTTAAAAAATAATTAGTGCGTTACATGTTAAATATTCAATTTTAAACAGCAGAGATCAGTTTTCTGAGAGCATGATTCTATTCACATTTTATAATTATTCCAAAAACTGTGAGTTATTTAGAGTTGCTGTCACAAATTTCCTGGAATGAAACACACCAAATACTTCCTTTTAAGTTCTTCAGCTGGGAAGTCTCAGATGGGTGTTTACAAACTGTAAACCCCAGTGTCTGATGGGTGGTCACTTCCAGGTTTTCAGAAGGCCGTGCATGGAAGTGAGGAGGGGAGGGGGGGTAGAGAGTGAGAGATAGAATGAGCAACTTGTCTCTTCTATGTGGAGGGCACTAATCTCACTAATTCTACTCAAAATCTTGTGCTTTTTCAATGTCCCCACTTGTTAAATATTAACACACCGAGAACTGGGCTTTTAACGTAAGAATTTTGGAGAGATACATTTTCAATGCCCAAATGATGCCTTTAAAATATTTATAAGGTTTCAAAGCCAGTCTTTGGGTGGGGGGGGATGCTATTTTATGTCAACTTGACACAAGCTAGAGTCATCTGAGGAGGGGACCTCAACTGAGAAAATGCCTCCATAAGATCAGGCTGTAGGCAAGCTGGTAGGGCATTTTCTTAATTAGTGATTGATAAGGGATGTCCCAGGCCACTGTGAGCAGGGATAACCCTGGGCTGGTGGTCCTGGCTTCAATCAGATGAGCAAACCATGAGAAACAAGCCAGTAAGCAGCACCCCTCCAGAGCCTCTGCATCAGTTCCTGCCTCCAGGTTCCTGCCCTGATGTCCTTTAATGATTGCTGTGGGACAATGGTCTGTACCCTGTCACTTGAATTTTAAATAAACACTGATTGGCCAGTAGCCAGGAACGAAGTATAGGTGGGGCGAGAACAGGAGAATTCTGGGAAGAGGGAAGACTCATTCTGTAGTCATCATCCAGACACAGAGCAAGCAAGATGTGACCACCTCGCTGAAAACGGTACCAAGCCACATGGCTAATACAGACAAGTATTATGGGTTAATTTAAGTTATAAGAGTTAATAAGAAGCCTGAGCTAATAGGCCAATCGGTTTGTAATTAATGTAGACCTCTGTGTCTTTCTTTGGAACTGAACAAGTGCAGGACCAGGTAGGACAGAAACCCCCGGCAACGGATGATGATCAGCGGTGTAGAAACATAAGCCAAATAAGGTGTTTCCTTCCCACATACCACATAACTTTGATCCTGTGTTTCTTCACAGAATAGTAACCATCACACCAGCAGAGAAAACATTCGCCTATTTGTACAAATTTTTATTCTCTTAATCCTTCTCTGTGTTGCACACATTTCTTTTGCACACACACACACACACACACACACACAAACACACACATTGAAAGAGAGCCCCCACTATTCTGATTAAAAGAAGGGGGACCCATAGACCTCCTGATAAATTTATAGTTACCCTCCTAATTCCTAAAATCATAGGGCTCTACACAAAACAAACTGAAAGCCAATTTTTAGAATAATTTTAAGAATTCCACAAACATACAAATATAAACTCCATAAATACAGGACAAAAGTGAAAGGTTAGTGGAAAGTCCAGACGCTTTCAGGCTACAATACAAATGATCAGAACTGACAATACCCATTGTTGCCGTCACAAGACCTGAGGCTAGTCCTGGAATCCATGTGCCGTGAGTACATCTCCTTCGTGTTACCTCATTCTGGGGACACGGCAAGAGCAAGTCGCTTCTTATAAAACACCTTTCATTACCTTAAACTACGAAGTTTTCAACCCTGGATACATGTGCAGTAACTCATGAAACGTTTATATATTCATGACAGGCTGGGGAGAATGCTCAGTCGGTAATGTGCATGAGGACCTGGATTCAATGCTGAGCACCCCAAACTGGTCATGGTGATATGCACCAGCTACCCCAGTGCTAGCGGACAGAGGCAGGAGAATATCTGTGGCTTGTTCCACCAACCCTGCCTGAATTGGTGAGCCCAAGTTCTAGTGCACAGATCTAGTCTCAAAAAACAAGGTGAAGAATGACTGAGGGAAAAATCTGAAGCAGACCACTGGCTTCCATTGCACAAATACACAAGTATGTGTGCACCCCCCACACACGTGAACACACACACACACACACACGTGAAAACACAGTCTTGCATTACCCCCCCCCCATAATGCATGTGTAAACCACACACAAAAAGTAGATAACAATTATCTGGGAAACAGAGGTTGTCTTTCTGAGATTCTAGGAACCACACTAAAGCTCAGTTCTTTTTCCTATTTTCAAAAGGACACCTTTCTACTTGACTTTTGGGCTCCTCCACAGTAAGTTCTTTACCTCTAATCAGGCATTAGCACATAGACTCACAGCCTGTCAGACATCATGCCCCACCTAAAACGAATTAACTCCTATAAAGTAAAAATATGTATATCAAAAATGGAATTATTTGCTAATGCCACCCACATTGCACAGCTTTAAACTGTAGAGATTGGTTGCCTTAGAGAAAAGCAATTTCAGCACAAGTGAGAATATAAGAGAAAAAGTGTTCTGGCTGGATAAGTAGTAAGTCTGTAAAATACATGATTTAAGAGACTAAGCCAAATTATGAAATTCTAGACCCCAGTTTAAAATCTATTTTCAAAGCAATTATTAAAATGTAATTTAGTAGGCCAGAGAAATATTGCAATCAGAAAGAGCAGTGAGATCTCCATCTCTGTTAGATTCTGAAACACTAACTATGCCCCTAACTTGCATAGTTCAAAGAACTCTGCATCCTCCATGGAGCACCTGGGACACAATAGAAAAACAGAAAAAGAACACAGACAAGCACTGAGAGCCAAAGAGATGACCCTCCCATGAGTCACCTGTTGTGCAAGACCTCACCAAGATCTGCTTGCAAGAGTTTAAGGGTCAGCAGAACAGAGGCAGGAGAATTGAGAGCCAGTGAGGCAGGTGAAGCAGGACATCAGGAGTGGGGAGCGTTCTGCTCTTTCAACCATTCTAAGCAGTTCAGGTGATACCAACTGTAAGACACTGATATCCAATTGACTAATTGACTCCAGAGGTCTCCAAGGAAGCCTGGGCTTTCAACTCCAAGGAAGCCTGGGCTTTCAGCTTTATTTTCCTTCAGCCACATTGCCTTAATGTGGCCAGAGTCAAGAATCGGATGCCCAAGCCAGGTGGTGGTGGCGCACGCCTTTAATCCCAGCACTCTGGAGGCAGAGGCAGGCAGATCTCTGTGAGTTCCAGACCAGCCTGGTCTACAAGAGCTAGTTCCAGGACAGGCTCCAAAACCACAGAGAAAACCCTGTCTCGAAAAACCAAAAAAAAAAAAAAACAACAACAACAAAAAGAAAGAATCAGATGCCCAGAAGTTTTATGAAACAAAACAGAGCTTTTCTAGTTAACACTAAACCAACCCCACCTGCCACAAGAGTACAACGGTTATTTTTCTTATACCAAATTAAGTTTCACACAGTTCTAATGAAATGGGTTTTGTAAATGTTGCTCTACACAAAAATAAATACTTGTGTTTTCCCCACTGAAAGGAGGTATTTGCTGAACGTGACTATCACCAAGAGCAAACAGGAGGCAGAGAGGAAAATACTGAGGGGTTGAAACCAATGTTAAAGAAGAATCTGAGAAAGACAAAGTCTGGAAGGCAAAGAGGGTGGCACCAGGCAAGGTTTTGGCATGTGTGAGGAACGGGTGAGTTTGTTTGACATGGGCTGTACTGTCCACCTCTGGCACCGAGCTAATACCCACGTGGATCTGAGGTATCAGCTGCTTTTGCCTGTCTGAAACCCTTTTTACCACTTTTCCTCCCCGTGCAAATAAAGGAAACATTTTATTTTATCCTTCTTTCCAGATAGTATTAGCAAATTGAACAGACATTAAACTAACTTTGTCAGAGAGAAGAGCTGTCAAATATTACAATTCCCTTGTCATCTGGGAAAAAAATAGGCCAAATTTACCTGTCAAGGTTAATTGCAGTTAAAATGTATTATTATTTTCCCGGAAGAAGTGCTTGTAAACTTGGATGACAGGGGTCTAGAAATAGCATTATAATCCCTAACTGTATTAATCATTATGCATTGTGTATACATTGTCTATTAAGTCAAGCCACAAAAATACATTAACACTACCAAGTAATTAGTGATCTGATTATGCAAAGGAACTGGCAAGGAAGGATTACAGATGAACAATCCCATGTAAGACATAATAATGACATACTTAACAAGTCACTAAATCACACATACTTGTTGCGTTAAAATTCAGAGACAAGAAAACCACTGCCATTTTATATATAGAAGTGACTTATCACTTTTACAATTCCTTTTTAATTATCCTTGATTAGACTTCTTAAATTAGAGATATTTAGAAATTGATCTAGCTCATAATCTCATATGATATATTACAGACGCTTCTTTGATTTCACTTAATTATGGCTCAAGTCTCAACGATGCTGATGCCTATTTAGAAGGCTTGCTCTAACCGTCTTCTTTCGTATCCTGCCCCATGTGTTTGACCAGGGGTTCGTCCACGGTAGCGTCAGCCCAGGAAGATTCACACCTTGTCCTTGGTCCTTGATGCTCAGGGCTCAGCATGAGGTAGGGATTAAAGATAAAACAGAAATGCAATGATAGTAACAGTATTTTATTTTTAAGAAACTGCTGTGTTAATGAAATTTAAAACATTCAAACTCATCGATTCATGTTGAAACCAAAGCTCTGTGTATGCTTAGAGACTGTCGACAGAGTTTTTCTCTGGAGATAGAAATGAAATATGATAGATTACTTTCTGCTCAACAATTTTCCTTATGTATTGATATCAGCAGATATCAGGATTTGTTGGACCCATTTGGAGAAGTTCCAGGTTGTGGAATCCTGGGACTAGGAATTGGAAAGACTCGTGGATGGTAGCAGAGGCAGGGGGTTTGCTGGGGAAAGAGCCTCTCCCAAGCAAGAGAGAGAGCAGAGATTGGAGAAGCAGCTCCATCAGTTCCTCTGTATGAAGCTGGGTCTCTGGAGCCCTGTAAAGACATAAAGACTTCTAATTTCACTCAGAAGGGGGAGCATCAGAGGCCTTCACAGAAGTATGAGAGGAAAAGGATGTTAAAACCCTGTCCTCTAGCTATGACATAGATAATGCTATCTTAACATCAGGACAGATATACCTACATAAGATCAACTTTATTAACACTCCTTAGAGGAATGGAGGGAAGAATCAGGAGTAAGTCATGAATGATATATGGGCCCCCACCCCTATCTGAGGGCACATAAACCAGGAAGACTTGCTATGGAAGTGAGAGACTTTTCTTCAGTGGCACAGACTTCCATCAATTGCTGGCAGAGACTGAAATTCTTTATGCTTACTCCAAAGCCCAACTCAGGGCTGACGCTAATGGCAAACAATGGATTAGCATAGAGGGATGCAAGTGATTGACCCATTAGGAAAAGTCTAGATGGAGATTTATAGAAGAAGTGGGTGCGGGCTTCACAGTTGAAGACCTGTATTGATCTGAGCACAGCATACAGGGAGGGCACTCGGATGAGCAGTCTGGGAAAGATGTGTGCCACAAGCAAGGCCTTGTATTGAATTCTCCCTAGGCGTATACTTGATTTTTCTTATTTTGTATTAGGGCTATTTAACAGAGATTCAAATTTCAATATCTTGTAGAAAAAAAATCCTTAAAAAAGCATTTCCCCAAGCCAGTAAGAAACACTCAACTGTGAATAAACAAATAGACAGAACTGTGGAAAGATTTCTTAGGAAAGCAAGTATAAGCGGAGAATAATTATCTGAATATACACTCATCCAAACTTTTTTTAAAGTTCATAAGAAGTTAACAAAATTATAAATAGACTATTTTCTTTGTAGTTAAAAATGAGGCAAAATCATAGCTGGTGAAAGTCGATGAAGGGAAAGGCTTTTAGCGACACCTGGTGAGCTTTGAATTAACACGGCCACTAACAACCAGGGAGATGTGTTAGAATAGTCTCTGTCTGAAGCCTAGAAATGCTAGTTTTGATAATGTATCTAACATTTTGAAGTGTTTTAAACAAAACTCAATGAAGGTAGTATTGGAGCATTATCTAAGAGACGTATAAATGTCACCATCAAAGAAAAGATATACTAAGTGACCACAGAATTTCAGACATAGGCCAAGATATTGAGTAAAAAGTTCTGTGCAATAGCAAATATGTAAGAAAGAGAGGATGAAGAATGAAAACAATGAATGAAAAATCAAGTAGTTCTCATTCTCCAACAAACTGTAAATGTTAAGTGTAGATACCTGGTCTCTTGCTGTGATAAAACACCCAGACAAAAGCAGCTCAAAGAAGGAGTTTATTGTAGCATACAGTCTCACAGTGCAGATGGGAAGTCAGGAGGAGGCAGAAGTGACTGGTCACATGACATTATCACTCACCCAGGGGCAGAGGATGATGTTTGTGCTCTGCTCCCTTTCTGCTTTTTATTGCATCCAGGGCACCATCACAGGGAATGGCACCACCCTCAGTGGTGTCTCCTCCCCTCAATTAGCCCTAGCAAGACAAGTCCCTACCAGGACACGTCTTCAGTGCGATTCTTCTTCTTAGGTTGACAATTAAGATTAACTATCACAGGCTGTAAGGTATGGTTTATG
The DNA here is from genome assembly GCF_000317375.1 of Microtus ochrogaster. Classification (NCBI taxonomy): domain Eukaryota; kingdom Metazoa; phylum Chordata; class Mammalia; order Rodentia; family Cricetidae; genus Microtus; species Microtus ochrogaster. The sequence continues at coordinate 63,858,683 of NC_022031.1, read as the reverse complement.
TCTATGGTCTCATACGATGTGATGGTATCAAGCAATGATTAAGAAAAGCTGGGGCTTTTATGGACAAATGTTAATAATGGCTACAAATACTTTATAAGCAATTTATTCATCACATTTTCTACATGTGTTTGAAATGCATTTATGAGTATACTTTAACACAAACAACACAGCGCCGGCATGATAGGCAGTTTCGATTGACTCTTGGTGACTGCTTAGTTTTTTTCATCAACGTTTGACTTCTCCAGTCACTAAAATGAGGGCCATTTGTCCCGACACTCCCATTTGAAATATTTTCAGACCGATGTGATGATTGTTCTACAAAAGAATAAATTAAAATATAAGGTATTGCAGCAGATAGAAGTTATTGACTCTACAATATGAAATACAACAGTCATATTAGCACTGTTGCTTTGCTCTGAATTTGTCTCAAGTCTATAGTTTCTTCAGTTATAAATGATCCTATCAGGCTTTTCTGCTTTACAAAATACATAGTGTAAGGTGGATATGGGAACAATGAACAGCCTTTGTACATACTTCACATCGGTAAGAAAACAGACATTTACTACCTTTTGTTTAGACATCCTCCTGGCTTCATGCAAAAAGCTGGGACCAACTGGATTTTATATTCAGGCTGGTATATTATCAGATAGTATTCCAAAGAAACTGAATATATTATAGCCTCTATCTGATGATCTCATAGATGTTATATTTTTATTCTAGAAGATACCTAAAATGGTAGCAAATATCAGAATGAGCAGCCAGGAGAGATAGTTGAATTAGATTGCTGTGTTCTACTTCTGTCCTTTTGAATGCTAAGCCTTGAAATGAACTTAGACTTCTATTCTTGATAATGCAGACACTGCTGGCTCAGGGATGACAATAAAGCAGTCACTGTCCCACATCAATCAATTCAGTTCTTGTTGTTTTCTTAAGGCAGACGATCATCTGTTTTCACTGATTACATTTACCCTTGTCATTCACTTTGGTAAAGATAAGACGATGGATAACGGGAGTGCTTCTCATCGTAGAGATCGTAGACTTCTCCCTAGTGGGCATTTTTTTGTAATAGTGATGGCATAAATAGCTTTCCAACGAGAAATCAGGTTGTAGATTAGGTACAGGGAATACAGCATTGGTACTTCTAATTCCTGTTTCCATGGCTGCAATATGTTCAGGAAATTGAGCACAGCTCACATGAGCATTGGGATTATGAGCTTTTTCCTCAATAACTCGGGCTAACAAATGGACATGGGGCTTTTGAAATAAAACTTCCAGAAGGTAATATCAGAGGATTATCCATAAAATGTGAACAGATATCACCAGAGGAAAGATGGTAAATATGATATTCAGAAACCTTTCAATCCACACTCCAAACTTCTGTAGCAGAATCAAATCTCTTTACTCTCAGCATGGTTTTAGATGGGTTCCTTGAAAGAGTACAGGATACCTGGCCTATGGTCCTCCGGGAATGGAGAGAACAGAGCCGTGAGACCCCTTTAAACAGTTTTGGCCTGCTTTACCTTTTTCTATAATTTGCATATACTTGCTTTTCTTAGTGCCAGAATGAAATTCTTATCACATCCACTTGAATCAAATCAATGAGGTCTTAGGGTTTTTATCGCTGTGAAGAGACACCATGATCATGGCAACTCTTATAAAGAAGAATATTTAACTGACGGTGGTTAACTTAGAGTTTTAGAGGTTCAGTCCTTTATGAAGGTTAAGCATGGTGGCATGCAGGCAGATGTGGGGCTGGAGCTGAGAGAGCTACTGCAGCTTCCTGGCAACAGGAAATCAACTGCTAGTCACACTGAGGGAAGCTTGAAAAAAGAGAGCTGGAATTCCACCCCACAGTGACACACTTCCTCCCACACGGCCACACCTACTCCAACAGGGCCAAACCTCCCAGGTCCTCTCTTTGGGGGCCATTTTTTTTTTCAAACCACCACAAATGACACAAATGTAAGGAATCTGAAAGAGTTCAATATAAACGTAAAAAATAGAATGAAGGTGATTTTTGCCTGACAGAATTGAATAGAGAAATTTAACTAATAAATTAGGCCTTAAGGATACAGTCAGGAACATGATAGAAACTTATTGTCTCTTGATTGGTGTGAGAGTTGGTTCTAATGTCAACTTGCTACATTTTTGAAAAGTAGGTACCTGAACGGAGGTATTGTCTAAATTTCCTTAAGTAATATGGAAAGACTCATCCCAAAGCTGGGCCGTACCTTCTGGTAAGAGCCCAGACACAAGGGGGCGTGGCAGAAGGAAGATCATTGTCCTTTTGCTCACTCAGTCTTTCCTGTTGTTGATGTTGATGATTCCTTTGTTGACATCATAACCTGAGTTTCCTCAAGATTTACTATCAAACCAGGAGTTGAAGGTCAGCACGGGCAGTCACATCTCCATGTGGCCCTTCTAGTGAAAGCTTGGCTATGTCCACTCAGTATGTGAATTCCCTTTCAGAGCTTTAATCGAATATAAAACAAGAGCCCATGAGCAAAACTGTTGTTTGAGAGATTTCTATAACCTAAGGCAGGCTTAAGTAAACCAGTGAAAGCCTGGTTGCAGAAGATCAGGTTGGATTTGCTGTGAAGCAAACAACTTCAAGATTGTAGGGGTATAAAATAGCAATCACTTTGTACCTTCCTTCTACATGCTTAGCAAAGATAGCCAGGGAGATCCCGCGGTATTACTCATAGTGATGTGACAACCTACACAGGTAAGGTAAAGGTAGCCATCCTATGTAACTGAATAGTCACCATGTCAGGTCGTGAGGGAAAATTTTCTGGCGAGACCAGAGAGGGGCCTTAAATTCTCTAGCCTGAAAGTGATAGGCCCCATCTATTCCCTACGATTAGCCTGAGTGTGGTCACATGGCTGCATTCAACAATGAAGAGCCTAGGACATCATATTATCAGGTACTTATGTATATAAGTATAGACACACATTTTTTTAATTTTGTTTCATTTTTTTTCCTTTTTTCTTTTTTCTTTTTTTTTTTGTTTTTTCGAGACAGGGTTTCTCTGTGGTTTTGGAGCCTGTCCTGGAACTAGCTCTTGTAGACCAGGCTGGTCTCAAACTCACAGAAATCCACCTGCCTCTGCCTCCCAAGTGCTGGGATTAAAGGTGTGCGCCACCACCGCCCGGCTGGACACACATTTTTATGTGCACCACGTGCATGTAGGTGCCCATGAAGGCAGAGGGTATCCAGTCTCTAGAGCATATACCCAGAAAAGTAGAAATACTTGTAAGGTAAGACTAACACCTGAAAAACAAACATAGATAATACAGAGAACACAAATCTTCAAGAAAAGCTACAACATTATTAGATAGGTATAAAAATATTGTTTTGAGGCTGGAGCATTAGATGAGCTGGTACAATGCTTGCCATGCAAGCAGAAAGGCTGGAAACGGGGCTATGCATCTGTGATCCCAGCACCAGAGAGGTGAAGACTGGAGAATCCCTGGAGCCCCATGGTCAACTAATATAGCGAGTTCAGCAAGCTCCAGGGTGAGTGAGAGACTCCGTCTCAAAGATAAATGAGCAAACAAACAAACAACGACAACAGCAACAACAACAACAAAAAAATACAGAAATGGTGCCAAGCATTGGGAAATATACCAGACAGCCTTTTACACACGAATATACGTATGCACATATATGTGTTCATGTTTGTGCACATGTACACACACAGACACACAGAAACATACATGCAAAATAGTGCCAGGCCTAGTCACTCACATCTGTAGTATAGCTGCTTGGGAAGATGAGGCAGGAGGATCATTGACCCTGAAGGTTCAGGGCAATCATTGGCAATATAGTAAAACCCTTCATTTCTAAAAAAATAGAAATAAAAGTAGATGTTGTGTATGCAATGTAAAAAGTGAATGTTATTTAGAAGAAAGGATATCTATGAGCATTAATCATTTCTAGGTTTTAAGCTTAACAGAATACCTTCCTTACCCTGAGTCTGCTGTCTCAGTTGACTATAGAGACAAGGCCACCTTCTGTGCTTTCAATTCTATTCCTTATTTTAAAAGGATGGAAAACACACAAGCCTGTTTGCAAACTTCTTTTAGAATAGGATTCATTTTTATTTTTAAAGGAAAAAGATAATGTCTAAAAGCAGACAATTGTTTGAAAATTAGGTCCAATTTTCAACTGATTTATATGTTATATAATGATTTATATATTATATAATCAAATACACATCTCATAATGTATTTATATTGCCAAATTTCTACTTATCTTACAAATATAAATTCAATGAATAATAAATAATTATTTGCACGTTAAAATGCATATTAAATATATTATATGAAAAGAAGTTAAATATATCCCAAGAAAATATGAAAATTCAGTAGAGTGAAAATTCAAGAAATTGAACAGAAATCTTAGAAAATAAAATAGGATTTAAAAGTAGGGTGAAGAGAGGAGCATGCTTAAGGTTAAATAAAAAACATGTCAATGATCTCAGTAATAGATTGAAGCAATGTCCAGGAGATAACCAAGAAAATGAATATCGGCTTTCTTCTCATACAATTCTCAAGACTGGACATGTCCACGTGTATGCAGAGGGAAGACTTCAGCAAGCACGTGTGTCTACACAGAACCAGATGTCCTGCTTGCCTGGGCATAAAAGCAGGGAACTGCATTTTCTATACTTCTTTCCTCAGGCTTTCAGTTACTTTTCAATTCCTTTTACAAATAAGAAGCACTCATAAGAGATTCAGAATGCAGAAGAAAAAGAAACCCAATTACTGGTCGGCAGCAGCTGTGGAGAGGCTCACCCGCAGTGACAAACGTGGAGTTTGTCGGTTTAGGCTCATTCATGAGGATCACCCACTGTGCTGCTACAGGAGGCTGAGATAAACTCTCTGCAGCCTTAGAGGGTCCGGTATGTAGCTTCATGCCCCAGTATTCCACGGTTGCACAAACTTAGCACTCACTACATTAAAAGTCTCCCTGCTTGAGAAAATGCTTATGTATCTATCTCTCTATATCTATGTAGGTCTTGAGTTCTATATGAGAAAAAGTTGATAAAGAAAAACTCATAAGCTTGTGGGATAGTGAGAAGAAAGCATCCAAATTATTAATATCAGAATGTCCTTAAGTATTTAGTGCTTGACACCCTTGTAAGTGAAATAATGCAAAATGATTTCCAATCTAGAAATTATAATTCTTACTTAGAGGTAAAATCATAAACAATCTATAAGTATTTAATCAGATTTATAGATTTAAAAAATTAACCAAATAAAACTCCCCAAATATGAATTACTATGAAGGACTGTTTTCTGCAGAAAGAAGAAAATAGGTCTCTCCAAGGCTGAAGACGACTCCAACAAAGAGATGGCTAGAAGCCAAAATCAAGTGTAGAAAATGAGAAAGAAACTTCTCTTCCTGACAACAAAGTCATAAGGTACCTTAGGAGTCAGAGCTTAAAGTCTAGGACTTCCATGGGAAAAGGATGCACCAGGACTACCCAAGCATCCGTCTTGGCTTCTTGACCATGAATTCCATGTGACTGGATGCCTCCTGCTTCTGCGGCTTTGGCTGCCTCACCATGTGGGTGGAGCTTTGAAATGGGAGCTAAAATAAACTTTCTCCCTTAAGTTGCTTTGCCAGGGCATTTTACCACAGGAACAGGAGAAATGACTAAGACGGAAGCTATCTGTCTTAGGGTTTCTACTGCTGAGAAGAGACACCATGACCATGGCAACTCCTTTAAGGGAAACCTTTTAATTGAAGTGGTTCACCTACAGTTCAGAGTTTTGTCCATTATTATCGTGGTGGGGGCTGTGCAGGCAGACATGGTGCTGGAGAGGCAGCTGAGAGTCCTACCTCTTGCTGGCAACAGGAAGTCAACTGACAACAGGAAATCAACTGACAACAGGAAGTCAACTGGCAACAGGAAGTCAACTGGCAACAGGAAGTCAACTGGCAACAGGAAGTTTTCTTGACACAGGAACCTCAAAGCCCACCCCCACAGGGACACACTACCTCCAACAAGGCCATACCCACTCCAACAAGACCACACCTCCTCATAGTGCCACTCCCTATGAGATATGGGGGCCAGTTACATTCAAATTTCCACATGCATGGTGTTTTATCATAATAAGAAGCAAAACAAGACACAAAGGATAAGAGAGACATAGTAAATAATTTTTTAACAAATCATTCTGCCTACTCCAGTATACTTACTTCTTTCCTGACATTTTCAGGAAGAAAGTGTATGTCTGGAAACACTGACATACAATGCTGTGCAATCTGTTGCTCCCAGTGGGATGAGAGCAAATGTAGCTCAAAGTACAGAAAGGCTTAGCAACCATCACAGGGTTTTCCAATTTTCTCTTTTCTCTCTTTCCTGAGTTCAGTAGGTCACAGCCAAAGACTGCTCATTCATCCTGGGCCCTAGACAGAGGACACCAGAGGACATGAGTTTCCACCCTAACACAGAGAACAGAGCGAAAAGGAGGCCGGTATTGATTAGACTGGTTTTTCATTGCATTAGCATAACTTAGGCTAAGCTGATTAAATATACAGAAAAACAATCTAATAAGCCAAGCAGTGGGAACGCAAAAGCAGACCATTACAGAGGAAATTAAGCTCGTTGTAGATTATTGCCCAGCTCAACTTTAAACAGTCCATTCATCCGACAATATTAGCACCTCGAGATACCAGCATTGTTTTACACGAGAGGAACAGAGCAGCTAATAAAACTGATGCTGTTCTTGCCCTGTGGAGCTTGGTGGAATATGTGGATACCCACAGTAAACAAATACCAAGTAAGTTTATCAAGCCAGCCAGGAAAAAATAAAAAGCTTAAGGAAGCTGAGGGAGAAAGGTGATCCAAGGGGAGGAGGTATAATTTATCTAAGAATTGTTTTTGCATTTGCAGTGAGACATGGAGGATATGAAAGAGGGAGCTATGGGGTATCTGAGGAGACAATCTTCTAGGTAAGGAACTGCTTTTTAAATTGGAAATTGATTTTTTTTCATACAATATATTCTGATTATGATTTCTCCTCCACCAACTCCTCCGAGATCTTCCCCACCTTCCCACCCTCTCAAATCTATATTTTTTCTTGCTCTCTCTCTCATTAGAAAACAAATAAGAATCCAAAAAAAGTAATACTGATAATGTTTTATCATCATTAAAACAAACAAACCACTATTAAAAAACAAACCATAATGGAATGAAGCAAATAGAAAGAAAAATAACCAAAGAAAAACTTATTGATCTAGAAACATACACATTGGCACACACAGAAATCACATGAAAACACAGATCTGGAAACAATTATATACAAGTAAAAGACCTGTAAGGGGAAAAAAAGCATTATGAGAAAAAAATCTCCAAAAGTCAAAAAAAAAAAAAACCATTGAGATGGTTTTATGTTAACCAATGGCTGCTGGGCTTGGGTTTATAGGTGTGGTTTGTATACCCAATGAGACTTAGTTGGAGAAAACTACCTTTTTTTCTTTGTGAGCTGCTGTCATTTGGAGATGGCTTTTGAGTTAGGGAAGATGTGTGTCTACTTCTATCAGGCTGGAACTCCATCTGGCCCAGATCTCTGTACACCCTTTGTATCTCTCACAGTCTCTGTGTATGTGTATGTGTCAGTACTGTTGCATCTAGAAGCCCTATTGTATCTAATTTTGGGTGCCTTCCATTCCCATTTGGCTACCACTGTTTCTGCCTCCTCTTCCATATGGTTCCCTGAGCCCTGAGGGGGAGGGATTTGATGGAGAAATCCAAGTTAGGGCCAAGTGTTCCAAAGTCCCTCACTTTTTGCACATTTTCCCATTTTAAATCTATGTATTTGTTCCCATCGACTGCAGGAAAAAGCTTCTCTGATGATGGTTGGACAAGGTACTGACCTATGAATATAGCTTAATTTCACTGGGAGGCAAAACAGTAGTGTTTGTTTTTCCCCTAGGTCCATGACCTAAATCTAGTCTCGGGTTCAAAGGGTAAATAGTTGGGAGCTATAGCTCAGTCATAGATAACTCGCCTTAAAAGTTCAAGTAGTTGATCCTTGGCAGAGAGAGAGAGAGAGAGAGAGAGAGAGAGAGAGAGAGAGAGAGAGAGAGAGAGGAGAGAGAAGTTGTTCCTAGATAGGCAAACGCAACTAGTTTCTTTCATGAAGACTTGAAGTTTTATTTCAGATGTAATGCAGACAATCTGCTATTCATCATAACACCCATCTTTGTTATCTGTGGCACAGCTGCCGTCTGAGTAGAAGCTGAGGGCGCCTTCTTCACCTAGAATGATTGCTGCAGCTGATTCCAGGGAGGTAAGAAATTGTTGCTTTTCTGTGGGCAGCTTAGACTGAGCACTTGAGTTTCTCCTTCCCTGGGAGTTGCCCACTACTGCTCAGGGCAGGCCCTAGCATTCCTGCTAATATTCTGCAGTTCTCTTTCCCTATATTAAGCAGTTTGGATCAGGGTTAGGCACCTTAGTCAACAAATTCACACCAAGTCACACAGGTAGGCATCATTTTACAAGAATGGCAGGAATTGTGAGATAGTCAGAGAGTGGAAGGAGGGTTGGAAACAGACAGGCACTGTGATCAGAGTCAATGTGGAGAAGCAAGAAGAACAAATCTTGTCGGGTCATAACCACACCTGGATCTAGCAGGGGAGCCCCAAGGCACCAACCACTGAGCAGAATGTCTTATAAGTCTTACAGAAAATAATGCATAAACGTCCATGACTGAATCTATTGATTATAACTGTATAGCGTATTCATATATGTGTTTAATATAATGCATACATACATATTTACACACACATATCATTTGGTAGGGCGATGGCTATTCTTGGTTGCCAACTTGATTGTATCTCAAATTACCTAAAACACAAGCAGCTGGGTACACCTGTGAGGGATGTTTCTTAATTAAATCATTTGAAGTGGGAAGTCCCCACATTAGTCTGGATCTTTTTAGGTGCAAAGACCAGCCTTTAATCTGGGCCACACCCTTTGGTGGCAGCTTATATAAAAGACAAGAAAGAAGAGAGTGCTTGCTCTTTGCCTGCTTGGCCCCACCCTCACTGACGAGCTCTTTACTTCACTGGAATCAGAGCCTACTTCTCTGGGATCCTGACATGTACTGAATATACTGTAGGATGTTCTATCACTTCTGTTCCTCTCGAGAAGCCTGACTAATACAGGTAAATTAAAAATATGTATAGCTCTTAAAATAAAATACTCTACATGTATTAATTAATCAACTTTTTGCTCTTGCAAATATGGCTCAGTCTTTAAGTAAAGATACTTGAGGTATGAGCTGCTTAATAGCGTGTTCATGAGCCTCGGAAACTGAGTCTTATATCCCAGGCGCAGGAAAGACTTCATTGAAGGAATCCAGGCTAAGAGAATTTAGCCCAATTAGCACCATTCAGTATTGTTAAGCCATCTAAGCAAGTCATGTAATTTTCATCAGAGCCTTTCATGCATATTCAAGACGATATAACGACAGTAGGAAATACCCATTTCTACAGTGAATTAATTAGAGAGAGAAATTCAGTTTGAATCCATCAACCAGGAGTCTTTTTATAGATTAATTATTGATGAATTGTTCATCAGGTGTGCATAACGCTGCAGTGACAAGATTAGTCCTGAAAAAAAAATCAAAAGTACTTTATCAGCAGGTGCTTTTAATGGCAGATCCTATTAGGCAAGTTTTAAGGATAGTGTGATTCCTTTGAAGGATAATTTCTCTCAGGTATACTTTGAAGTATGGAATGGTAGTGTGTTTATTGACATTATTAGCCCTTTGTAAATTTGTTCAAATCATCACACAGTACTCAGTAAGTATCTAAGCAACAGACAGGGGAGAACAAAGCTAAAACTCTTGGGAAATTGCTGGGGAAAGGCAATGGAATGAAATAATTAATCAAAGAATGGATTTTCATTCTTAATCTTATTATAAATAAGAGTATATATTCATACAAAATGGTAATTACATACCATTTCTTGCATGCCAGATTCTTACAAACAGGTAGATTTCCTTACCTAATGGCCCCTATTTGTCATCACTTTAAATACGCTGCAGCAAACAGGAAATCGCCTCCCTCTCTGCCTCTCCTTCCATTCTTCCTTTAAATTTCCTCAACTCTGCCTCACTCCTAAGTTTAGAGAGTACACAGAGCCGGGGAAGATGTTTTCATGTATGTAAGACAATTCTGCTTCAGATTATAATATGCCGAAAAACTGTTGGAATCATGAAGGCCTGGATGAATATCAGGGATGGAACAAACTCACAACTTGCCTGAAGTGACTCCCACCTTTGAATCATAGGTTCCTGTTTGAAACGCACAGGAGCTATAGTGGCTTGAAACAAACCTGCAACTTTGCAAGTTTAGGTGTTACGTGCATTGGTGCAGGACAGGGAAAGAGCAGGATAACCAAGAGGAGTCCCAGCGAGGGCCCAGCATCGATGTTGTAGTAGAAACCAGAGCCTTCGAAGGAGACCAGTGACTCTCTGCAATGAACATTTACACGTAAATATTTGGATAAAAGGGTTTACTGCGTGACTCACTGTGCCACACTGCAGCTTCCGTGACAAGATTTTTTTTTCCTTCCTGCTTTCTTTTTTCTTTTTCATCTTAAATTTTGTTTTATTTTATTGGGGGGGGGTTGCAAGGGCAAAGGGTGGATATGAAGAATCATGGAGATGAATGGGAGAGGCATGATGTGAAAAACACAAAGAATAAATTTTAAAAAGGAGGGAAAAAAGATACCAACAACCCAAAAAAAAGGAAAGAAAAAGAAAACGCCCTGTAGACAGACCCAGGCCAATGGGATAGAGGGGACACCTCACCTGAGCGTCCCTCTTATTAAGGATTTCAAGTTGACTTCTGAAGCCAGCTATGACAGCCTCTAAATACATGAAAATTAACTATTTTAAAAACGATATTGTAATTACATAATAGCGGAACAAATGTAGATATACTATATTTGCATTGCAGGCCGTGCTGGCAGAGGAAGTTTCTTAAAACTGACCATTGGTAGTCAGTCTGCCAACGGGAGAGTGAATGCAGGCTTTGCCGAACAAACTGCCTCCCCACTAAATTGAGGTGCGATGGGTCCTTCCTAGATCCTGCTGCACAGTAAGAGATACACGGAGAGAGCAGAAAGCCCCTCCAGAATGTTCACAAATACAGCCGTGTGTAGTATCTATACAGAAACAAGCCTCTTTTTTTAAGTAAGCATCTTCAATGGCTCATTTTATAAGCAATTTCTTATTCCAATGTAGCCACTGAGCAGTGGCAGAGAATGAGGAATCCTTTATCACTATAGCCGGGAATTTAGTCCATATGAGTAGCGTCAGAGCATAGACGAACACAGGGGGAGTTAAAGGCAGTAAAGGGGGGCAATGGACAAACAGAAGACATACCTGCAGACCAGAGCCGAAGTCACACCACAGCTCCACCTGCTGAGGGGTGGAGTCCTCTCTGGGGAGCAGCTTGGGAAATTAATGGCAGGGTTCGCCTGCACTCCATCCATTGCTTATCTATCTCTATATTCATGTGTAACCACCGCACGCAATTCTCATTTCCGTGACTCTTTGATTCTTCTTGGTGTTTTTACATATTCGTTATTGCAAAGAATGGATAGAGACGACTGGAAATCAGAATTCTAAAGCCCGGAATAAAAAGACCAAATGGAAGATAACCTTTCATAAAGGAATGGACCTTTGCCAGTGAGGGCATCGCCACCTGCTTCCTGTGAGTCTATCACTGTATACGACAGCGCTGTAATGGCAATGAAAACACACTAGATTGCCTTTTTAACCTTAATCTGTCTACTTTTTCTCTTATAGAAAGAAGCTTTAAGTCCTTCAAGAGTAATCTTTGTTCATTGAGGCCAGAGATAGCTGACTTTTCATAGTTATCTTTACATATGGGTCACACGATCGAGATAAATCATATCAAACCCTAACACTTCATTTCTCTAAGGTAGAGAAAAGCCAATGTTTTTCCTAAATTAACTGACTCAGAACCCCTGTGGTTAAGCGTAGGGATCTATCTTATAAACATTCATACTCAGGCCGGGCAGTGGTACTGCACACCTTTAATCCCAGCACTTGAGAGGCAGAGGCAGACAGATCTCTGTGAGTTTGAGGCTGGCCTGGTCTAGAGTTAGTTCTAGGATAGCCAAGGCTACCCAAAGAAACCCTGTCTCAGAAAAAAAAAAATTATCTTCAGTTTCTTCCTGATGCCATGAGGACAGACAACATTCTTAGTACCAAGAGAAAAGAGGAAGAGATGGAGGAGGAGTTAACCCGATTGCTACCCAGCCTTGTCCTGTATAACATGGGCTAGGATTTCTGCAACTGTTTAACGGTAGCAGAGAATGTCACACTCCCCTGGATAAAACATATTCCAACATACCCCCGAGAGAGATGAGCTCACAAATTGCTGCAGAGTCTCCTGCCTGGAACTTTGTTCTAGGTTTGACTCTTTTCTACCCAGCGAACACTGAACGTCTAAAGATTCTTTTTGTCGTCCACTGCACCGCTTTCTGGAGTGTCGGCTCTCTAGCCACAGCAAGTATGTGTTTCCTCTGCTTCTCTATAACAGGCTTCCTCCGAGCTGGAGTGAAACAGTTGGATAAACAGTGAAACATTAATGAAACGAGGAGACCTGGAATCTATTCTTGCTTCTGTCTTTGGGGACTTTTTTTTTTAACCTAACACCATAAATTTAACTTTTTTTAAGCCCAGGCTTACCAACCATAAAAGAGAAATGTAGTTAGCCTAAGTCAATGCCCTGAAATTGAACAAGTGAAGAAATAGCCAGCACACACTTGAAACTGTAGCATTGTACTTTGGAGTTTTCTTTCCAGAAAGGATGATTTGCTCATAAAACCAATGAAATGGTTTTTATCTCCTAGCAGTTAAGAGTGAGCCTTGATTCCAAATCTCAGCTGACTCAGATGGTTTTCTGCCCGCCCCTGCACTATGTTCTAATTCACTCTATAGAAGTCAGTGAACTAAGAATATCAGATCGCCTAAGACAAATAGAATTCAGAGAAGACGGGTGTAATTATGTTTTATCCTTAGAGCCGTCCACCTGAAACTAGAGATCCCATGTCTAATGGTGCAGAAATTACTTGAGGATGTCGTTGTGGCTGGAAGATATCTAATTTCTGGACCTCTGTAACCACTGACGACAACGTCTCTCTTCTACCAGAACTCCTTTCCCAGAACACTGAGAGAGAAGGCAAGAGATGGAAACTGCTGCTTCAAATATTTGGATTCTCCTCTTTTCACCAAGAGGGCAGTAGGAGGAAATGTTTATGACCTATGAACCTTTAACAACATTTAGCCATATTATCATTGCTGTTTTCTACTACAAGGTCTATGAACCCATTAGATCCTCTGGTTTACAATGGCAGAAATTGAAGTCCCAGCAAGGTTGATGAAATTGCCCAAGGACTATACAAAGCTAGACTTCAACTCTACTGATGTTTGATCCAGTATTTCTTTAAAAAGAGCCACAGCTCTGTGGATTCAGAGGCCCATAAAATAGGGAATTGGAAGGTTTAGGAATAAAGAAGTGGTTTCTCTAGCGTTATGGAGCTAATTAGAGGTAGAAGGAAGATGAAAACCAGCTCTTTTGCTTTAAAGTCGACAAATGTCATCCCTAATGAAGGGAGAGCAGCATTGACTAGAGAGAAGCAAATTAATAAATGGAGTGGGTATGGGCGCCCCACTGCTAGGAGGATGATCAATAGGATGGTTAGGAAAACAAGCACTAATGATTTTGTTGTAATTGGCTGGTAGCTATGAATGCAGGAAATAGATTAAATAAAACCGGTCTCATTAGATGGTACAGATATGGACAGAGAAAACTTTTATCATATAGTCTTAGTCTTTTGCATATATATATATATATATATGTTTGTGGACACGCTTTATTGGCAGAGATATTAGTACTAGAGGTAGTATACAATCCATATGATTCCTAATATGTTCAGCATCTGACAGTCTTCAGATACATGATACAGTATGGCAGTTTTTTATAGAAATGGTTTTTGAAAATAACTCCTTCCTTGTATCTAAGATATTCACATATTGGTAAATAACTTCTACCCTGGTGTCTTTCTGTTTAATTCTTAAAGTTTCCCAAAGTAAACCATTGTGAGAAAAATAATAATCAGCCAACATACTCCAGGGCATTACTTAGTGTCTCTCCAGATTGCCTTTGGCTGCCTCTAGAGTCTTCCTGCAACCATTTCCATTCATTTTGGGATGGGAAGGGACTAGAGTGGAGATAGACAGGCTCTCAGAAGGATCAGAGTAAAACCGATCTGAGGAAAGAGAATAATGACCACTGTATCCTGAGAGTGGACAGCGGCTGGGGTGCCTGCTCTCACCTCATCCTCAGCAGGGTTTGTGAAAGCAGCGTTGTCCCTGAGCAGATGAAGGAGGAAAAAATAAGGTTAAAGAGCAGTCACGGGCTCGTGTAGCTGGCACATGACTTGGGAGAGTATAGAATTAAATTTTGTATTTCTCCTCACCGCTCATACTTTCAGAGATTTTTAATTTGGAAGACTTAAAAATGTTTTTGCAGTAAGCAGTATATCTAAAATTTGTCACTAATAAATGAAGTTCTTCAATGAGAGTTGAGATTAAGAGGCCTGCAAGCGATTGAAATTTATTTCAAGCTACGGGTCGGATCCGAGCAGAACGTGGTCTTCCATTCGAAGTGAACTGACTTTGCAGGTGTCTGACGTTCAGACATAAGTGCAGATGTTGCCTTTAAAATGATCCTTCTCTTGCTTATAAATAACGCTGCGATTTGCATAAATATAGACAGAATAGGCAACTAAAAATCACACCCACATAAAAAAGTTCAGTACAGAAGCTGAGGAAGTCCCAGCTGTGCCTGTCCCAAACCAGCAGATGTGGCTTGCTTTGTAGATCTGTTGAGTAATCATTGCCGTGACTATACACTAGAATGTGAGCAAAGAATAATTTTTTTAAAAAAAAATTCTTAAAAATTCTTAAAAAAATTATTCTTGCTCTTTCGTTCAAATTGAGTGTCATGAATGTCTTTATGTTCCCAGGCTGGAATTAATGTCTCTATAGCCACTTAGAGAATTTCCATGAGGTCCTAGAGGGATCCTAACTCTGACACTCTTGTTCCTGTGGCAAACACTTTAACTGCTGAGACATCTCTCTTCAGCCCATGGACTGCAGATTTTAAAAAGGAATTCAATCTCCTTCCACTTTAAAAAGAATATGAGGACCATTAAGACTCAGTGAAAGAAAATCCACACGCTTAGCCAGGGCTCTCCACCCTGGGCATGGAGCAGAAAACATTGGTCTGCATGGTACCTTGCAGTGTTATTATGATGAGCGAATATATCGGAGAGAGAGAGAGAGAGAGAGAGAGAGAGAGAGAGAGAGAGAGAGAGAGAGAGAGAATGGTTCGTGTCCTATAGAGAGAGGCAGATCTGAAGAGGTGAAGACAATGAGGAGTTGGCTGGGTTGGGTGGCCTGGCTACTCCCAAGGAACATGTCTGAGCCCTTGGCCCTGCCACAGCTTCCATATGTGTTGATTTCCATGGCTCCTGTTATCACCAAAGACATAGACAATAGGGATGCACAGAGTTGACACCGCCCTCACAGGCTGAAACAATAGAGTGTACAGCGCTGGAGAGAGTGGCTCCTTCCCTCATCTGGGCAGCATGACGACCAAGCTGGCTCTGTTGTCTGGGGAGGTGCTGGTAGGCCAGCCCTGAGAGCTTGCAGGTGGGAGAACTGATTCCATACCCCCCCTTGTCTGCAGCGTGGTAATATGAGTGAGGGGAAAATGCCCTTTCCCACCCACGGTCCCACCCCTCACCACCTTTGGTAGGCAGGAGAACTGACCTGCCCCCTCACCAGCTGCAGCACTGGACAGAGTTCATTAGGATATACAAGAGGAATCCTAATGAGGGCCCAGTATTAATACAGTAGCAGAAACTCGAGGTCTTGAACCCCGCCAAGGACTCATCGCATTAAACACATACAAAATAAAGACATGGACTAAAAGGTACACTGTGTGACTCCCTTGTGTCATACCACAGCTTCCTCAGTGTCATTTTTTTCTCTTCTTTTAAATTGTTTTGTTTGGAGAGGGTTGCATGGGTGGAAGGCGCATGGGTGAGGGAGACGGGGAGATGAATGGCATTGAGATGCACAACGTGAAATCTACAAATAATCAATAGAAAATAATTTGGAAAAAAAGGAGGCTATCTGAAGCCTGGTGTGATGGCTCAGCACTTAAGTGCTGGCTACCAAGCATTGCCCTTCAAGATATTCTCAAAGTGGAAACACAGCCCTTCAAGCCTCTTGTTTAATGGAGCGATGAAAATAAAACAATGTGGCTAATGTCCTTTAGGCCGTTCACAAAAAGGTGTCTCAAATACAACATTTTACTTTATTCCAATCTGTTTCCAATTACTGTGTTCTGAATCTGAAAAGTCCCCAAAGGTGCTAAAGGCTTGGTCACCAACTGACAGAATTTTCCAAAGCAATTGACTCATGAGAGATTTGACTCCATCAATGTATTAATTCACTGATGAACTCATAATCTGATGCTATTACTGAGAGGTGGGGGAAGTAGGCCTCTGGAGGTGAGCCTTGGAAGGCATCCTTGCCCCTGGGTCTTCCTGTCATTTTAAAGTTTTTGAGGAGGTTCCTCTTCCACATTCCTGACGCTATGAAACCCAGACCAATGACGGAAGCCCACCAGAAACTATAGCCTTCCAAAAGTTGGAGCTGAAATAATTGTCCCTAATTTTATCCTGATTTTCACAGATATTTTGTGATAGCAACAGAAAGTGAGAAATACACCAATTTAGATCCAATGGGAAATTGACAGTGCCCGACTCAATTAGATGTGGGCAGGGTAATAATGCAGAAAAGTCATAGATTGTCAGTAAACAAAATTTACTAGTAAACCTTTTCTGTAAATGATCCCACAGAATCAATGTTAGGCATTTCTAGCCATTCTTTCTGTGCTGTAGGCAGAAACACAAACTAAAGAGTGTGGCCATGTTCCAATCAACCTTATTTACCCAACACAGAGTGGCTGCCTTTGTCCAGCAGGCCATAGTTTGCTGATCTCTGGAACACAGTAGGTTCTAATGGGATGGTTTCCTCTGAGAGTTGGCGTGGCTTCAGTCATGCTACTGTTCAATATAAAGCCTTTCTAGCAACATAAAATGTAAGGTTTGATCATAGTTAATTAGCTTTAGAAAGGATTGCTTTCATGATTAAGCCAACTGTAAGACCTAAAGCAAGCACAATGCTGTGTTCTTCATTTAGAGAACAAGATCCCACAGGCCTCTATTCCCAATTCTAATTTCTTGGTAAAATGTGCTCAATATCTCATAATTTCATAAAACTTTTTCATATCCTTTCTTCAAGCAGATGTTAAGATTACTGGCACCATTGCTAGAAGATAAAAATGGGGATGGGTGGTCAAGGAAATTATCTTCATAATTAGCTTAGAAAGAATCAGGCTCTGTGTTGAATTTCTTCTTTCCTCTGATGAGCATAATTGCTATGCTATTGATTCCCCTCTCATTGAAGAAAAACAAAAACAAACAAGCAGCTTTGCTCGCTGTGCTCTGTAACAAAATGTACCTTACCGTTCTTGCTGTTCACACGCACATTTCTATTGGATGGGATCATGGCTGTGACATCTGTCAGGGGCGGGACATAGATGCACAAGCCACCCTGAAGACCCACGCTTGCCTGCTTGGATTTATGAATTTGTAAGATGTGAACAAAGATTTTCAAGAGACGACAAGGAAGGAATGGTGGAAATATGGTTGCCGTCTTGAAGTACTGACTCTTCTGGTTGTTAACCACAGAGAGAATGGCATCATGAAACTGTAGCTAAACTTAATCACATGCTATTAAATCACCTGCCATGTGTCAGTCAAAGTGCAAATGCAAGGAAGACAAGGAAAGGTGAATATTCTGCCTCCTCCTGCAGCGTGTCTCCTACACTAACACACAAGTGCCCAAATTATCTTAACTTGCCAATGCTCTTTAAAAAACAACTAAAGGGATAGCATATTGAACTGTGATTCTCTGGTAAAAATTGTTTGGCCTTCCTTCCTGCCACCATGCTCCCCGACATCATGGCCATGGACTCTAATCTTCTGAAATCACAAGTCCCAAATTAAATGCTTTCCTTTTAAATTTGTCTTGGGCATGGTGTTTTGTCATAGAAAAGTGACTAAGGCTGTTATATTTATGCTGGCTTCCTTTGTCACCTGTCTGGGATCCATGTTTAAAGGCACCCATCCCTGAGCTTCCACACAGAAGAAGGAATGAAAGAGTTCTACTTTGGTAGTTTGAAAGAAAATGGTTCCCAAAGGGAGTGGCAATATTAGGAGGTGTGGCTTTGTTAGAGTGGGTGTGGCCTTGTCAGAGCAAGTGTGTCACTGTGAGGGTGGGCATTGAGGTCTCCTCTGCTCAAGATACTGCCCAGTGTCTCAGTCTATTTCCTGGTGCCTGCCTACTAACATGGGGCAGCTCTTTCTCCAGCACCATGTCTTCCTGCCCACCATCATGATGATAGTGGACTAAACCTCTGACTCTGTAAGCTGCTACCTCAGTTAAATGTTTTCCTTTATAAGAGTTGAGTGAGGTCATGGTTTCTTTTCCCAGCAATAGAAACCCTAACTAAGACACCTAAATGGCCAAACTGTGGAAGCTGTGACTCTTATGTGTGAGCATAAAGCAACCAAATTCATTCTCTTTCCAATACAAGGCATATAGTCAAGAATATCAATAGAACAAGACTCTTGGCTGTTTGTACTCTGAGAAACAAAAACAAATTGATGACGATGTCCTGAAAAACCATTTCGAAGTTAGCAGATAGACTAAGACTACTAAAAATTGTTTCACTTTGAGGTGTGAAAATGTTTTCTATGTGACAATATATATATGTATGTATTTATATGTAATATGTAATTATGTGAACTATATATAATATACATAGGTAAACCGTTGATATAAGCAAAGAACAGAGCTCCAGAGAAAGAAAAAGAGAAAGAACAGGATCAGACAGCCCATCCTGTCCCAGAAGGGGCAAGTGCAATCTTCGCAGAGTGCAGCCCGAGCTTATCACCTAAGGAGCAGACAGGACATTTTAAAAGAATTTCTGCTCCAGTGGACAGTCTTTAGGAAAAGCATTTCTTGGAATTTAAGTTGTTAGACTTATTTTTATGAGAAGCTATGTCAAGGTCATAGATAAATGGAAAAGCTATGCCTATAAACTGCTAACATAAAAAGAATAAAGTACAAAAAATTGCCATAGTAAGAAAGTGTTAATTAAAAAATATTATTTTCAAAAGAATAAAAACTATGGATGCTTATCATGTATAACATGGTGATTCTCTTTAAGTATATATTGTAGAGTATTTCAATTGAACTAATATTTTGCGGTAAGAACACTTAAAATGTACTATGTGATTTCAATTATAATTCATTAGTGTTATCTGTGCCATGGCTATATAATACTGCCTTTTTCTAAACAGGTTGACATAGCAATAACCAAAATTCTAGTGAATACAAAAAATATTATTTCACAGAAATCACATAGTTGCCAAATAAAAGAACATGATATCTGAGATAAATTTCAAAATACCCATTCACTACTAACTAGCAGCTCTGAACATGAAAAGGAAGATCAAGAAAGCATCCCAGAGCTAAGCTTTGTGAGACATCCTGCACCTTTCCTTCTTAGATAGAGAAGTCTGATTTGCTAGCATAGCTCAGCAAGCATCTGTTAAGCACTGCTTGCTGATTTGGTGAAGGCTTTCTCATGTTCACTAGGTAAAGCGCTCTCCTGGAGGTGTGAGGCACAGACAGAAAATGCAAGTCTCACTGTCCAGAGCAAGCACTCCAGCCAACTGTGAAAAGTGTGATGGAATGCTCCCTTGGTTCCATTTAGTTTAACACAGTGGAGTAGGTGGAAATAATTCATTTGGGAGAGCAAGAAAATGTTCAGTGGGAAGCAGAAACTGGAAAGTAAAGAGAAAGCAGCCATCAAAAGCTCCAATCGTGAGTCAAAGGTTTGCACCTGTAAGGAAACTTGGGGTAACAATGTTGGGTACACTCCTAAGCCAGCAGCCTGAACACTAATTCCCAGCAGTTCCTGAATTTCCTGAGTTTCCTGAATGGTGCTGCCCGGAGACAGTACCAACCCTTTGTACCTCAGACCTCCCCCATCTCATCCAGTGAAGGACGTCTCTATTTTACTTCAGAGGCCAGTAGATCATGGGACTCTTTTTCCTCCTTCCTCTTCCAATGGTTCAACTTCCTTGGGAAATCTCTGTTATTTCCTAATTAACTCATTTGACGAGGAAAATCAAGCAACAACAAATCTCATTTTTTTTTTCATTAAGGACTGGAAATCTGTGATCCCCAAATCCAGGATGGGGTGGGGTGAAAAGAGCCGAAAATATATACACTCATCTTCCCCGTGTAGCAAGGAAAATCAAAGCAGAGGGAATATCAAAACAATAGTGACATCCCTGTTCTGCCAGCACGGTCACACACTTCAGAGAGTGGTTTTGAGTTTCGTGGGGAAATTCATACTCTTGGAACAAACTCTCACTACTAGGCAATCATTAAATAAACTGCCCTCTTCCTCTTTCACCTTCACTGAGAAACGGGCTTTGTTACACTGCCTGCGTATTGATACAGCACTGCTTCTGCTCCGAGAACTTCCTGTCTTTACTTTGGAATCTCCAAACTTCAGCACAGATACATTGAGATATTTTCATATGATTTAAGAGAAATGATGGGATTTAGGAAATTTTAGTGCCATAATGCCAGGGGGAAGAAAAGTCTACTGGCTCTTTGCTTCCCCCAGAAAAACAGAGTAAGCCTTATCGAAAGCATGTCGCTTTACTACAGGCAGAGGGCGACTGTTGGGCTTCCACGCTAACTGTTAGTGGGTACCTGTCTATGGCTACACTAAAACAGGAGGGTAGTGCCAGCTTTACCACCCGCTCCACCTAGCTGATGCCACAGGCGCGGTTTTGCTATTATGTAGAAACCATTCTTCTCTTAACGTAAACTAAACAGCATTTAATATAGATGTGGGTGGTGAGATACATGCACACACAGCAACGACCGTGCCTTGGGGCAGCTTTCTGGCTTCTGAAATTAAAGCATCCCTGCACTAAGATCTTCCGAGTGCGTGGTGGACCCACTTGACCTTCTGCAGGCATCCAGTTTTGTTATTCCCCCATCAACTTGGGATGCTCAGGCAGCCTCTCAGTGCTGAGCTTTTGCACCCCGCTCTTTACTTCAGGCCCTTTTCATCTCTGTCCCCCTTGCAGTGTGGATGCATAGTTTATGAGGTCTGTGACTCCGCAGATGGGGGCTGCTGTTGCCTAGCAGGACTCAAAGGCCACAGCAGTGACTACTGGCGATGCATATTCATTCCGAGCCCGCTGTCTCATGCACAGCTCCACACTAGGGTCCTCACCTCTCCTGCTTGTTCCCATTGTTTTGACTCTGGTGTTTTCTTCTCCTGCCCAGAGGATGATGAATAATTAACAACTGAGCATGAGTTTAATTTGTATGCCTTCTAAGAGGGATTTTATGCTGATTTGCTTTGCATTGTCTTAAATATCAAAGGCTTGTATTGTCTGGAATAATTAATATATCTCATATGCAACACTTACCTCAAAAAATTATCGGGGGGTACAGATGACTTCTCACATCACTTTGGGGGTAATTTTAAATCTCTCTTAAAATGTCAAGAATAATAAAAAGAATTCTATGGGGTTTTTTTAGGGAAAAGTTTTCTCCAATTGCTCTGACAAATGTTTTGAAAAATAAAGATTTTCATTTTAAAATGAGATAGCAAGCAAGCCTAAGTCTGATGTTCTCTGCTCTTTGTTATCTGAGCATCCATATAGAGTTAGTTTTCCATCGATGTTTTAAAGAACGTGTCTGCTGTGAGCTAACGTGTACTCTCTGTGCTCTCTTCCAAATCCACATATGCACATCCTCTTCTGTAGTGTTGCAGGGTGTTAATGTATTGAGAGACAAGTTCTCCACAGCCATCATTAGATGTGAAAAGAGCTCAACAGCATATTCTCTAACCCAGCATGAATAGTGTCTTCATAGAAAAAAGGAAGTTTGGACATAAACAAGCACAGAGGGAAGATGATATGAAGATGTGGAGAGAAGCCATCTCCAGGCCAAGAGACATCTGGAGCAGTTCTTGGCCATCCCCAGGAGCCACCATCCTTGGTCTGAGCCAGATTGCCACTAACCAACTGCTGACACCTCAATCCTAGACTTCTAGCTTTCGGAAATGTGAGAAATTGGTATGTCTCTTCTATAAGCATCCATGGTATGGATCCTCTGCTACAGAAACTCTAGAAACTAATACAGCATCCCCATGACAATCCAACATGGAAACACCTCGGCCTAAGAGACTATCTTCCTGCACCCCGTACACAGAAGTGTGAGCCTAATCCAGGGACTTTAAACACTGACTGTCTAGGGTCCAAGAAAAGACTAAAAAGAAAAAAAATTGCAACCAAAATGCCAAGCTAAAATATAGGGAAGTCTTCCAGTTATTCAGTTATTCAGCTGCTCCTTCAGTGGAATAATCTACCCCAGAAAGCAAAAAAACAGGCAAGGAGAAACTAGAGATCAGCCAAGAAGAAGGAAGAGAAGGGGAATCGAGAAGATGACAAAAGGAAACTAATCAGGCTACTGGCAGGATTTGGGTTCTAAAGTCAAATTCTCTCATTCATCAGCCCCTGACTGGACTACGTGATATGGTCACAGTCAGACTCAGCCTTGGCCTCATGAAGCCTAAGGGCTAGAGAGATTCTTCTGCTCCTGATTATTTTATTCTGCGGCATGTCTGTCTCCCTCGATTGACACAGTTCTGGTGACAACAGTCACTTAGCGACATCTTTAATGGGTGTCACCAAGTGCACTTTTTCTTACTCCCTGTCTGTGAATTGCTTCTAAGCCATCTTTAGCATTCTAGAACTGTTTGGCGAGTTCTTTCCATACATCAACGAAAGAACAAAAGACAAAGGCATAAAGTTCCCTTCTCCTTACTGTATAAACATGGTTCTACAAGGAAAAGTTCCTGAAACCAAGAGAAGTTGCGATTTTAACACTTCTTTCCTTGTCTCGCACAGTCTTCTCTTGGATCACTGCTCTCCCCAATCTCCATGTCTCCCCTAAGTAGTAAACTTTTGAAATTGGTCTTCCCCATTGAGTGCTTCATGTTCCAAAATGATGTATTCTTCATTCTACCATGTCCACTTACATATCCAAAATTTCCATGAAGTCCATGCAAGGGCAGTGCGAAACGTCAGCCTTTCAGAAGGTGACACGGTGGACGGAAGTGGCTGTCCCTATGACAAGCGGAACGAGCTGGAAGGACGAACACAGCAAGAATTGCATGCATATGCAGAATTTCAGAAAATCAAATTCAAAGAAATGGTGTGTAGAACAGGGGCAACCATGGCCTGTGGTGGGAAGGTGAACAGATGGGAAAAGATGCTGGTCAAAGCTCATGAAGTTTCAGTGAGCAAGGCACCATCAGCACAATGTTGACTACTGCTAACAAAATATAATTAAAAATATGTTTTCCCAAAATGCATATGAATTAATAAATTTGTTAATTAATTTTATTTAATAATTCTAAAAATATTATATTGTGTCTCTTAAACATACATAATTGTTATTTAGAACTAAAATGTTTAGATATAAATGTACATTTTTCCTAATATACTGATGGAAGAAAAAAACAGTAAAATAGAGCTCGCGTGTATGAAATTCTTTCAAGATAATTCTCTACATCCCCTATATATGTTTCCACATTTTTAACTTTGTTTTTTATCGATTGTATGTGTATGATATAAGAGGCAGCATGCCACAGCATAAAGAGAGGTCAAAGGATAATTTTGTGGTATTGGTTCCTTCCTTCCCCGCTCACTTGAGTTCTGAGGATAAAATTCATGCCCTCGGTCTTATACAGAAACATCTTATGCCCTGAGTCATCTCACCGGCCCGGTTTTCACATTCTGAGAAAAATACTCCTTAATTTAAACTATTGTCAAAATCATAAAATTATAGGCCACCGAAGAAGCTGAAACCTTAAAGTTCCAAAGATGCATCACCATGGGAATGGGACAGTTCCCTCGGAGGGCAAATTTTAGGCTTTCCTTGTGTTCGTTTCCATTTACATTACTTAGGACTGAGCAGTCCCTCAAGTGTACCTCTCCCACTGTGTCATGGACTTTTAATATCACACAAGGCTCTTATACAACATTGTCTGGGGTCAGGTTAACTCTTTCTGTACGGAAAAATGCTGTCAAGGGTAAGGTATCTTATCCCAAATGAGATCATGATACCATCAGTGATCCCGGGCAGTCCATGTGCGGTTCTTGCTTAGACAGGTTAACAATCTGTGGCGAATATTCTTGCTTATTTTGGTTTAAAAATTCTAGGAATTATGCACATCCTCTTTATTTTACAAATGAAGAAACTGAGTTGCAGAATAATTCAAATCACTGAGCCAGTGATTAACAAAGCCAGGATGTGGTCCCAGGCATCTGAATGCAGAATCTGAAGGCATGACCGACAGGTGTGTGATAGCATGAAATTGTTTTTATGTATGTTTAATTTAAAAAACAGAAATTTAGATTAATAATTATTAGTAATAATAATTTGTAAATTGACCACACATATATTAAGTTTCAGGCACTGTTTAAAAAAAAAGAAGCAAGTTAATTCTAATTCTAACTGGGCTTCGTGCCCAGGCAAGCAGTTAATACAGTACAACCAAACCCTAAGAGAACACCCTTAGGAAAAGTTAACACAGGTTTTTATTTTGAAACTTGAAGAGTATAACAGCCAACCTGGGTACCTCCAACCAGTGTGAGACCAAAAGCAAAGAATTCTGTTCTGAGATAAAAGATTCTGAATTTGTACACACACACACTGTACATTCTGCCCTAATTGATCCCAATCACAGCCTGGATATCAGCCATACTTCAGCAGATTTTAGGATGTAGTCAGGTTTCAGGAATCACTGATCTCAATCCATAAAGCTAAACCCAGCTCTGTGGCCCCAGCCTGTTAACACCAGCAAGAGCAAATCCTTTCATCTTCATTGCTGCTCTGTAACCCAGGATACCTTCATTTCCTGCTCCAATTATTGCACTGGGCATGTGACTGGCCTCCCGGCTGCCATCCCTACTTTGTCTTCTGATAGCTGCTAGAGGATCTTGCTAGCATAACCCTCCATTCTATCGCTTCTCCGCCGGGCATCCAGTGAACTCGCTTGTATTGCTCAGAGCAATTCATGCTATCTGCTCTTATTCATGCTAACTGGCTGTTACCAGTTCCCAGCAACTGGCCATGCCAAAGGTTGATTCCTTTGCCATCATTTATGCACATCGTCCAGGAGCCACTCTTCCCAGAAGTTCCTCTTCAAGTAACAGCACCTCTCTATCACATAGCAGTGTGACTTCTGAAGCTTCCTTGGAATGCTCCCCTAGACAGATCAATTAAAAGACTATGAGGTATACCAGACATTTTAGGGGCTTGACCCACCCTTGGCATGTTTTTAACTGGTGAGAAAAAATCGTGTGACTTAAGCTGGATGTCACACATGATCTAAACGCTTACTTTTTTTCCTTTTTTATTGATTTTTATTGAGCTCTACATTTTTCTCTGCTCCTCTCCCTGTCTCTCCCCTCCCCTTCAACCCTCTCCCATGGTCCCCATGCTCCCAATTTACTCTGGAGGTCTTGTCTTTCTCTACTTCCATGTAGATAAGATCTATGTATGTTTCGCTTAGGGTCATCATTTTTATCTAGGTTCTCTGTGATTTGTGGACTGGTTTTCTTTGCTTTATGTTTAAAACCCACTTATGAGTGAATACATGTGATAATTGTCTTTCTGGGTCTGGGTTACCTCACTCAAAATGATGTTTTCTAGCTCCATCCATTTGCCTAAAAAATTCAAGATGTTGTTATATTTTCTGCTGTGTAGTACTCCATTGTGTAAATGTACCACATTTTCCTTATCCATTCTTCGGTCAAAGGGGGCATTTAGGTTGTTTCCAGGTTCTGGCTATGACAAACCAAACCAAAAAATGAAAGGCAGATGTGGTGGTTAGCATTGTCTCTACCACATGTTTTTGTCTTGTAATTCAAATATTTGCTCAAATATTTGACAGACAACGTATGTGTGATTGTTGGGTTTTGGAAACAGGAGACTCTTGCCTTACTGTCTTTAGTCCAAGGTCCTGGATCTATTACAATGTTAAGACTTTGCCCCTGCTTCATTGTCCGCTTTCAGCCTTTGTGGTTTCTCTCAGGCATGTCTTGCCTCTGTCCTACTTGTTCTCCAGATGTTCTGCTATGCTGCCATGTCATGTCGTTTGGTTGGAACACAGAAAACATTTCTTCCTCCATTCACTTACCCCTCCCCCATTTCCTCACAGCCCATCTACAAACGCCTGTCCTTCCCAACCGACTTGATACCCACTCCTCTGCTTCACACGTTCCATCTTCCTGGTATTAACCGTTATCCTTTGTTTTCAATGTTTCCTTTCAAACTTCATCAATTTCATAAGAAATAACAGAATCACTTTCACCAACATTACCTATCTCTCTACTTCTTTATGTTTATCTGTATAAATAACAATGTAGCAATGCATCAATGTAACAATGCCAGATTGGTATTTTCTGCTTTCAAAAGTTTCTGCAGAAAATACATTGAAATTGATTTTTAGAAATGCTCCTCACTGTGAAAGATAGTATCTATTTTTTTTATTATTGAGATGCTACATTCAAAGGAACTGCATCCCCTGGGTATGTGACTTGTTCCCTTATAATGCTCCCATTTTCCCTCATATGAATTTATTCTTAAGGGTTTAATGTATATAAAAGTGCAGGGAAATATAATCTGTTGTTTTAGACAGTCTTCCTTGTTTTACCGCACAACACACTCATCTCGTGTATCTCTTTGACACAGAATATCTTCATTGTATCTTTCTCAAGGACAAATGGTTTGTTTTCAACATACCTAACAGTGGCACAAAGCAGACTAAGAACAAAAGCTTCTTGGGGTAAAGGAATAGCTGTTAAGGACATTAAACAACCCTGACTTTTTACCATTGAACAGTCAAGATGGTTTCCATAGTGATTTGACACGTGTGAGCAGACCCCCCACTGCACACATTGGTGTGTGTTCAGTTGTTTCCCATCCCTTTGGTAGTATAATGAACCCTGTATGGAAAACCTATTGACTGTTAAACACAACCCGTTTGAACCAGTTTCTCAGCATTTGTGTATACAGGTGATGATGCCGACTCTAACTGCTGTATTAAAATGGGTCACGGGGAAAGTGTTTAGGAAGGAATGAAATCTCAAATTTAAGAACACATTCGATCACAGGTTATTTAATAAGTACAGGCATATGCTATGGTGCCATTTTGAGGATCATGAATAGTTGGTATAGCATGAGAACATTGTGTGAGATCCACAGAGGACCTAAATAAATGATACGAGCAGCCACTGAAGACAAATTTCCACTTCCGTTGCTTCCCCCTGGGCAGAGGCTGCTGGTGAATGTCACAGCCTGGTGAGCACTGATGACTCCACAAGGTCATTAAGCTACATGCCAGCAGTCCAGAGTAGAGAGAGTTATCTTCTGCCCGCAGCAAACACCTTCCATCCTTGTGTCTTCTCACTTCACTGGGAACAATTACCTGCCCCACTTGTGTGTGTGTGTGTGTGTGTGTGTGTGTGTTTTATTAGAAATGACCTGATTTTATATCAGAAAGAGAATGCAGAGCTTTTACTCCTTACTTTTTTCACAGTTTTCTGGGATGTGATGAAATGGAAATATGTAAGTGGCTACATCCAAAACGTCTCTGCAATCCTTCCTTTTGCCTCTCCAGACCCGTTCCCCCGCCCTTCCTGTGCTCGCGGAACTAACATTATTGTGACAGGATTTGGTTATGGCTGCAGAAATAATGATCAGAAGAGGCTTTTCCTTTTTCCATTTGGCTTCCTCCCTGGGAGTCCCCTGAGGTCCCTTACCTCTCTTCACAAGGACACTGGTACGGTAGGGTGACCTCTAAGCTTCTAGTTTCTCTGTAGTCTCTTTAACTGTTCCTCCTTCTGCTGGTGATGCTGACTTCCTGTACTTTCTAGTATTACAATGTTTTGTGCTTTCTATTAGCTTCCCTTTGACCAATCAAAGACCTGTCCTCCATGAGAAAAGTCATTTCACTAAAGTGTCTTCCTGAGTAGTACCATGTATTCCCTCCAGAACCCTAATCAATCCAGTAGACTAGCTGGTAAAACCTTATACAGTTATAAGGCTGTTATAAGCCAGTTATAAGTTATAAGCCAGTTATGAGGCTGAAAATATACCTCATACGTAAACTTTCTCCATGGTCTACAAATGTGTGAACATTACAAAAGTGTAACATCTTATTAGCCTTGAAGACCTTTCTGAGAACAGAATGTCAGCCCACAATTCAATCTCACCTTTTAAACAATGTGATAGTATGAGGGTGACAGTTTGAACTGATGCTCTTCAGTTTCAGAGTTATTGGATAAGACACCTACCACACTGAACTTAAATAAGTAGGCCCCTTGTTCATTTAGGTGTAATCTTTGATTGCCTAACTGTCTGAGATTTTGTATTCTGGAACACTGAGCACTTATGTGGCTTCCCTAAAGTCACTGTCTCACTGAACTAACAGAACTTTTTCTGCTCAGTTATCCCAGTGAGCAGACGTATAGCTAGCCCCCTTTATACTACATGGGTTTATGCATTTTTGACAATCATTTTGCTCATTAATATATCCAAGTACAAAGTGATTAAATGTTCATGTTACAAACCCGAATAAATAACAGATGAAATGCCTGCCCCCCATTTGACAGCTGTTTAAAAAAGTTAATCTCTCTGAATCCCAATTTTCTGAAATCACAAAGAATTTTAACAGCTTCCGTCTCACAAGTTGTGAGACACAGTAAATGAATTCCTCTAAGTGTTGAGCACATTAACTCATAGAAACACCAAGTGAATGGTATTTCACTTGCATGCATCATTTTTCTTTGTAAGGAAAATGTGAAAATATTCCCAAACTGGAAATAGTCTTCTGATACAATCAGCCTCTAGACTGCTGTGTCTGTTATTTTGAGAGAGCCCAAGATTTTTAGAACCAGAACGTTTGCTATGATACCATTCTGTCTGGTTATCTTAACAGTTCACGACCCAAGTGAGCAAAGCAGCTAGGCAGTGCTGAATGTTGAACCCGACTTTCAGTTCGTCCTGAAGGGGCTCTGGGCATCCCACTGTCCTGATGCCTGCTGCCCATGAGCACAGTCCTGTCTGTGTGAGGGATCTCTCTGTATCACTGCCTGGTTGCCTGAGATAAGTTCCACAACAGATCTGATGAAGGATCCAGTCTGCCCCTCACTCCCATGGCCACCACTATCTACAGCTTATTCTCATCTTATTCTCTAAACAGGGCTGAGAACGCTGGTTTCAACTCTTTGGTGAGCTCAGGATAGAAATCCTAATTTGGGGTTTAAACTAACGATGTAATACTTAAAAATGCATAATTTCCTCCTGGTCGTGGGGCCAATAAATCAGATGTAAGGAAGGTCACTCACATGCACTATAAACTCAATGGCGGTCATCTTTGAAAACACCTACACTTGGTAGAGGAAGGGATTTGGACACAGCGAGAGCCATGCCAACTGTTCCTTTTGCTAACGTGACCTTAGACAAGTCCATCCTGGCCTTTTCCTCCTCTAAGAAGGAGAGATGGGGAATAAAGGATATAATGTCTGAGAATTTCAATTAGAGAGCACCTTACAAAGACCTCCAACAAAAGGGAGATATTTCTCCAAGACTTCTAGGAAGTCTGCCATACCTTTTTGAAAGGATAAAGTATTTCTAATATCAAATGCTTAAATTACTTCAGAAACATTCTCTCAAGAGTTTTATAGTTCTTATTTCTCATCTAAAGAGCACAAAATTATTACATAAATCGAACATCAGCCTTTATCACATCAACTGCTGCTAAAAAATCAGTCTCTAGGGTAGAATGTGTCAGCCAGCTTTTAAATAGCATGCAGATGCAGGCTGCCTAGATTTTAAATAAGTTAAAATTCCTCGTTCACGTGAATCAACATGACCGCACTCAGAAGTCAGACTGTGTCGGTTCCAACTGAGCGCTAAGTGCCTAGGTTTTCTACTTGATTTTATTCAGTTGGTTGTTATTCATCATAACTAAACCTTGAAAAGGTGCTGCACACATACTCTTTCAAACTTGGGAAATTGCTTTAAAAACTTTATGTAGCAATTATTAGGTTATGTGTAAAGTAGTTTGATTATGTAATACATTGCATGTGTGTGATTGTGTTTAAGAGAAGATACCCTTACACATATATGTGTGTACCCTACGTACACATATACATACACGTATACATAGATTTCCCAGGACCATGTGTCACCCCTGACTCTGTTTCTTTCCTTTCAGTCTATGCCTTCTCCTTCCCATTACCCTTTCCCCTTCTTCCCATTACCCTTTTCCCCTTCTTCTGCCTTCTGCTTTGTTGTTTCCCCCACATACATTATCTACCTTGGTTTCCCCCACATACAAGCTCCAATAATGTGCTATTTATATAACTGGCAATTTATATGCATACTAAATGCGAAGTCCACTTGATCCCCAAGAACTTTAAAACCAAAAACTAAGTGCAGTCAAGCCACTGTTGGGGTCCTCACAGACAAGTTGGGGTCCTCAGCAAGTGAGTCCTGGATGGGGCTTTCACCTTGCTTCCAATTTCCCTTCTTTTGCAGAGCACCGTACCCCTACCTCCTTCACCATTGTCTGGACCATTCTCTCCTCACGTTCACCTTTGGAATTCCTACTAACGCTAATGTTTGATTTCCTTCTCTGGGCTACAACCTGTTCCTTTTATTTTCCATCTCTCCTCCCCACTGCATTAGATGCCGAATCAGTTTCAGATTGACTTTCTCCACAGACACTTCCTTCATCTGCTCTGTAGCTTCACTCTTAACTACCTTCAATGCCAGTGACTCTTTTTCTCTGAAAGAATCTGATTTCCCTTTTCTCTAGTGTGCTGAATGTTTGTCACACATTCCATAATTTCTCATATGTCTCTGGTTATTATTATAAACATATTTTAAGGATCTCTTTAACTCTATAGTCTTCATATTTTGGCTTCTAACAGTTGAGTTGTTTTATGTTCAAACTTCTACTGGTGATAAATTTTGCTGTTTCAAAATGTTTTAACCGAGGTCACTTCTGACTGAAGTATTTCCAGCATTTTGAGCTAGAGATGCGGAAGTGTGGCATCCTGTCTATTGTGAATTTGTGAGCTATATTTATTCTTTTTTGAGTTTTTAACTTGGTTTCTTAGCCAATTCTGTGTACTTGAAGACAATTGTATTCATACTGCTTAGCCTTCTTCGGTTGAGCAAGCTTTTTTATTCACCCACTACAGTGACTTGGCATCAAACTATGCCTAGCTAAGTGCTGCTACTGGTGGACAGACTAATGTCATAATTCATACATTGGACAATACCTTCAGAGATCCAGTATTTAGGGAGTTGGATCAACTTTCAATACCTTATAGGTGTGAGCAGACCATACCACGTGCAGCCAATGACCATCGAGCTTCAAGCTCCAGTTACCACATGGTGCTGTTTTCTCTTGTCACACTTCTAATTCGTTCCTAGTTTTAATGTGTTTTGTTCAACATTTCTCTATGTATAGACTGCGCAGGGCAAAGGGGTGGTGATGGCTTCCACATCTTTCCTGTCCACTGTTATCAAGCAGAATCTCAAAGGCTAACAAGGCTGTGTGAGTGTCCTGCCAACTCCACATCCAGTCCAACCAGAAAGATTCTACCACTTATTTGAATTCTTGCATGGTATATCAGTTTTTGTTTCCTTAACGGCATGCTTAGTTGAACCATGCTGTATGCGCTGAGTGTGAAGGAATTTCTGGAAGTCTAGGGACTAGTGACCTTCATCTACACTCAGACCATATCTTCTTCAAGGTCCAGAGTCCATTTCCCTTATATCCAGCCTCTGTTTCTTGATGTAAAACTGAAGTTCAAATGGATGTGGGGTATGGACAAAGAAAAATGCATGACCGTGAGGTGCTGGGGTCCAGACTCACGTTGCCCTGTCTGTGTATCAAGTCCTATACCCACTGAGCAATCTCCCATGTCCCTTATATAATAAGAATGCTTAATGAAAAATTAAGGAATAAGAAACTCATCTTGCCCCAGTGCTGAAACTCCTTAGTCCAGGTTGAATGTAGTTTTGCTTCTTCTATTTGGCCTTTGTACCTACTAAACATAGGTGATATAAAAAAAAATCTTTAAAATCTAGCCCCAAGCATCCTTCTGTTTTATACCTCATTTCAGAGTGACCCTGATGGCCTGAGGAGGGTAAGCAATTAAGATGACCTATGCCCTCTGAGAGTTCTACATTCCTGCTTCTGCCCTGTGCCTACCCCACCCCTTCACCTAGAATTTTCTCATTTTCTCGTCCTACAATCCAAACATTGCCTCCTAGGTTAGCTGTTTTTCCTTTTGCTCTGTCAGAAGATTTGACCAGAACAACTTAAGGGAGGAAGGATTTATTGTCGCTTATGATTTGAGGGGATACAGTCCACCACAGTGGGAAGGCGAGGCACTGGGAGTAGCTTAGCGTAGCAATGGGGGCTCACAGCATGGCTTGTTCACAGCCCCACTTACCAGGAAACAGAGAACTCTTACCAGAAGAGGAGTTGAACCATATCTTACAAACCCCGTCCTCTCCCCACCAAGAAATCCACCTCTTTCAGCTAGGCTCATCCTCCGTAAGGTTCCAGAACCTTCCTAAACAGTGACACCCACTGGGTACCAAGTATCCAAATGCTTGAGCCTACGGGAGCATTTTATATTTAACCTGTAACTGTTTTAGGATAATTTCCTCAGTATTTCTCTGGTCTTAAGCAGAATCATTCAATCATCAAAGACACATGGCATGTCAATAGTTTGCATTGAACACTGGCCCCCTTGTATAGTCAAGACTTCAGAAAGTCAACTCTCCTTCTGTGATACCCAAGCATCTGGCTCAAAACTCATCCCAGGGGTACTTTTACCTCTAACGATGTCTGGCCATTTCAGAAGGTATTTTTGGTTTTCAGGACTGAGTGGTGAGAGTGGCATCTAGTGGGCAGAGGCCAGCGGTGCTGCTGACCGTCTTATCATAACTGGACAGCACCCAGTGAGGCTTTTCTTGGGAAGGTGCTGGATGAATGTCTACCCACCCCAGACAGGGCACCGACTACAAAGAAATGGCTCTACCGACGGGCAAGTTGGTGAGCCCCAGGTGTGCTTACAGGAGCAAGGACAACTCGCATGCACGTCCACCACTGTCAAACCCACTGCAGCAGGGGCTATGACTCACGGAAGCTGCACCTGCAGGCTCTGCAGTCCTTACACACCCTACAAAGTAGAGAACGCTTCTCTGCAGTTCTTTCTTTCTAGTCTCCTAGCCAGCTCTGCGTCCACGGCCTCAGGGAGGGGGCCCTTTGGATTTCCCAAATAAGCAACATTTGTTTACTTCCTGAGTCTCACGAGCCTCTTTCCTCCTTTCTGGGGTAATATTTCAATCCCATAATACTACTGTACAACAGATATCCCCATGCAACAGAGAATCACCTGATCCCAAGTGTCCTTAGTGCTAAGGCTGAGGAAGCCCTACAACGAGGAAGATATGTACCTGGTCATCCTTCAGTAAGGTCTATCTGTCGGTGAACTCCTGTATCACAGGGGTCATAGCTCCCCATACACCACAACAGAGAGACATCAATGCGCATTTGAAAAGGAAAATGGTTAAATACTTTGTATTTGGTTTACATACTTTATTTCATGTAAGAATTTTTGCCTTCATGTATGTATGTGCACAACATGCATTCTTGGTGCCTAGGGAAGTCAAAAGAGGACATTGAATCCTCTGGACCTGGACTTATAGAATGGGGAAACTATCAACCAATCACATCTAATTAGGGTGTGGCTACCTGGGGCCCAAGTAGAAATACTGGGAGATCCAGGTGTGCCGCCCGTCTCTCTGTGTGGGGCCATGGGACCTATTGGATTTCGGACCCCCCACTCTTGTAGAGTGAGTTGTAAAACTCCAGGTAGGCAATGGGAATCAATCCAGGGTCTTTTGCAAGAGCAGCAAGTGCTCTTAACTGCGGAGCCACCTGTCATTGTTGAAGGCGGAGGTCCCCGTTGTCCTCTGCAATTGTCCCTGAAGATGCAGTTCAGTTTCCGGATTTCCAATGCCTTCCCCTGTGACTTCTAGCACACAGCTCATATCCAAAGCACTGCATGTTACTTTGATCGCAGCATTTCCATCTGAATTATCTTTCCTTTCTCTGGATAAGCCACAGAGGCCCCCTAACCATCCTGCTTGGTTTCCTGGTGTCCTTACCATCCAATTCTCTTACATCAACCCCACCACCACCACGAAGTGTACAGAGACTACAGATCCGATATCCCAAGTGTTACTCTATGGAGCTGTTACTGTTGAATGCTGTGGCCAGTGAACAGAAATTTCAGTTTCTCTGGGTTAAGTAATTGAGGAAGAGGAGCAGAGAGCCGCTGAAAAGTCATGACCTTAGAGGTGTCTCGCTATTTCTTTTCTCAGACCATCATTTCTCATCGTACCACACGGTGCTTGTTCTCCTTGTTCAGCATTGTTCTTAGTTCTACCCGTTACCAATTTACCAATGTTCCCAGTCATACACACTCTTAAAGAAAGCAATTCCGCAGTCCTAGCAGGCTCTAGGGCCAGAATTCTTCTGCCTGATAGGAAATCAGATCATGGTTTTCACAGGCACAGATCCGTGGGAGACGCTAGTACATGTCCGGTGAATTCCTTAATGAAGAAAGTTAAGAAAGGAATTAAATCATCAGAGAATTCTAGAGGGGAAGGTTAGTGTGCTACGCTACATTTGTGGGTGGTTAGTAAGGTTTATTTTCAGTAAAATTATAAATAGGGCACGGATTGTTTAAATCAGCACTCTGCTGCTTTTCTCCCAGCATGCTTAGAGGTTACAAGTAACCAAGCAACCCACGTAAACAGTCAGGGAGAAGCTGCTGGCTCTTGATCAGAACACACATGTACCATGCTGGGAGCTATAGCTTCCCTAGGTCTCTAAACTTTCTTTGCCTGCAGCTGCTCTGAGCACGAGACCCTGATGGCTGACCGGTCTGCAGCTGAAAGATCCCGAGAGCTTGGCGTGGCTAAGGATCCTTCTATAAGCTCCCCCTGAGCACAATAAAGTTTGACTTTTGGCGTTCTTGTATCAAGGATGACCCATGTCCGTGTCTCTCTGTGGGTCTCTCTCTGTCTGTGTGTGTTTGTGTGATTTTAAGTCTTCAGACGAGTTCCCGGCACATGCAACCAGTCCTGTAGTGGCACAGGAGCTACAGAACCATTGGGATTTTACAGGACTGGTCGGGTTTTTACAGTACCACCCTGCTATCTGCACTACAGTATCTGTGGGCCTAGGTCTGGAGTTTTGCTCAAGGCAGTAGAGACGAAGAAGGAATCCAGGTTCCTAAACTATCAGTTCCGGGCTATGCTGTTATCAGACGTTCTGGTCTTGGGGTAAAACCAGAGCAGCAGCAGGGAGTAATTCTATGACCTTGGAGATCTGTGAATGTTGTAAATGGGATGCTCTTTACCTGGACCCTAAGCCTTGACCAAATGCCTGAGGATAAAGGTAATTGCAGGAAGATAGATAGGAAAGAGGAACAAGGTCTGGGAGTGGGAAACTCTTCTCACAAAACAGTTCTGAACTGTGGGAGTTAATTTCCAGATATGTAACAGAAAGGGAGTTAGCTACAGTGAAAAATCTACAGCAAAGGACTGGCATTTTATGCACAAAGCAGTAATGCAAAAAGTCTTGCCTTTTGGTTTAGCCTTAACCAGATCCCTTGGTTCTGATAAGTCGCTCATGAAAATATGGCTGAGCAATTACTGTATCATGCTGCAGCTTGTAGCAGCCACTTTACTGCCTTCACCACATCTCTTAATGCCCTAAAATCACATTCCTCAACAAAGGAGGAATGAACTCAGTGTTTGGATGTACTGACCGACTATGTTTTACCATAAGTAATTTGAAAAGAGCCAACTGGTGCCACCTCGTTCCTGTCAGAAGCCTTTGCTCTTCCTGGCATTGACAGCCACGCTCCGTCATATTTCACAAGCTCAGGTATGGTTCTGTCGATGGTAAATTTTCCATACAGTATGCCATGGCATCATGGGCTCATGGTTGTTCACTTTTCATGTGAAGTACGTCTAGAGAACAGTGGCAGGCAAGGCCCGGGATAAACGCCATGGTCATTGTTTAGCATTTGTATTTGACCTTTCACCTGAATCACTTTTGCTCAGACAGGTTAGTTGGCAAATATCTTGACTTGTTGAGATTGTAAGTCAGCCCATTTGGGGACCCAGGGATGGCAAGTTTGAAAGAGTCAGACATTCTTCAGGACCTGACCCTGGTAGCTCCCATCCCTCTTTAGGAACTAGAAAACACACCTATTCTCACTGATCTGATGGAATCCACTCTGCTTTCCAAAATTCATACGGAAATTCTTAGTTCTATACAAGTTAGGCTGGGTGGAGAACCCTGAAAACTAGAAAAGGCTTTTTCTTTTTTGCTAAATGTGTTAGGGTTCTCTGAGAAGAAGTGCTGGCTGAGAGCCCTCCAAACACCGTACAGTGTTCTGACTCAGCCCTTAAGCGATGCTCCTGAAATGGTAGAAAACATCCCGCTGACACAGGGGTCACTTTGTGAGAAAGGCAGCTGAGAACAGTGGATGAAAGTAGAACATTCTAACCTTGCCCCTTTCCCCCTAAAACTAGCAAAGACGCACTCCTGTGAAAAGGATGCCTCTTGCACCTTTTGCATGGAAACAGTCTGTGACTGAAAATCTCCGTGTGGAGAGTTCTACACAGCCAAACCTGGCTAAAACACTCCTTGTATTCTCTTGTCCTCCTCACACAACTTATATCCCCATACTGCCAAATCTAACGCAAGCATTTGGCTTTCCTTTCCATATGACAGTTCCCCTGTCATGTGAAATTTGTATTCAATTTGTATTTCTTCTTCCCATTCCTTTACCATTATCTGTGTCAATTTAATCCCCACACTCAACTAAGACACTAAGCAGATAGGATGCAGCTGACACTCTGCCTCCACTACAGCATAAAACCACAATACAGACTCACACAGAGGTAAAGAGACAAAGAGACCGACACACACACACACACACATACAAACACACACACACAAGCACACACACACACAGTCTCGTTTCTTGCTTTTTGCCAGCATGATCTCAGATTTTCTCCCATTTTCTCAGATTCCAGGTTTCCTTAGCAACCAGAGCGCTGCTTCCCAGTACAATGTGCTGCATACAAGCAATCGTAGCAGTCCGGAGGCTGAGGCAGAAGGATCATGAGTTCAAGGCTAGTGAGGGCTACAGTGCAAGTGCTGTCTTGAAAATAAAAATCAAAAAGGAAAACAAGAAAATGTTCTCACTTATCCCCACCCCCACTTAGTTCTCCAGTTAGAGTGTATTCTGTCTTACAATGTTATTGTAGATCTCCCAGAGAATCCTGGCAATGTCCTACTCTTTGAACTAAAGGCATTCTACCCCATTGAGCATGGAAGGACAGGACCACAAAGATCCCTGGAAGTCCCCTTGAAGATATTCAACCAATCACAATCCACCAACACTCAGTCCCCACCTGATCCAAGGGGAAGAAGAAATTATAAACATCCTTTTCCTTTTGGTATGTTTGGGTGTATGCACATTCGTGTGTGTACAGGTGTGTGCACGCACACATGAAAGTCAAGCTCGGGTGTCTGGACTGGAGGCACTGTCCACCTTTGTTTTGGGGACAGGGTCCCTTACAGGCCCAGAGAGTCACCAGATACGTTCATCCGACCAAACAAGGAGCCCCTGGAATCTGTCCACCTCCACTTCCCCTGTGTTAGAGCTTCAAGCTCAGGACTGCCATAACTAAGTCTTTACAAATGTGTTTTCTGAGCATCAGGCTCAAGTCTTTTGTGGCAAGCACTTTACTGATGGAGCTATCTCCCCAGCCTGAGAAACTCTGAAGATATTGACCACTGTGGATATTAACACCTTCCCACTAGGGCTGCTGCAGAATTAACAGCACTTAATCCATGGATCCCACCTTGTCTCCCGCTGTGTAATTCATTAGGTCACGAGTGCTGCTGAGCATGAAGGAATGTTTGGGCATTCTAAAACCATGGTGATGATTCAGCAGTGAACAAGGTGAACGAGACCTCTAGCCCAGAGACCATGTGATTTTCATTCCCTGGGCAGCACTTACTTCTTGGACTTTTGTTATTGAAAAGACTACCTCCCCATCTTCTCCTGGAACAGCACAGCAAGGGTGGAGTCTGTGGTATGAGGGAGAGGGCTGGGTGGGGGTGGTGTTTATGGCTCCAGGTTTTACAAGTGAATTATGTTGACTCCATCTTAGTCAATGTATGGAACAAATATTTTGGAGTCTATTATTAAGCTCCAGGGGATTAATAAAACTGGACCCTGGCAATATAACTGTAAACTAAATAGATATGGTTCTGGGGTTCTGGTCTTAGACAATTCATAGCTAAGTAAAAGGGACAGACAGACCACAGGGCTGAATGTCTGACCACAGAGTGTGATGAGTGTCTGAGGTCATGACTGGTAAACAGTTACTCTTTTCCCACTTTTGCAAAAATCTCTTCTCTACACTCAGATAACCACAGAAAATATGCAAAACTAGAGACAGAATCAGGAAATAGAAAAAAAAGTACTTTCTATTTTCAGATCACTGCAAATGATGTGTGGTGTCTGTCATGTGACCTAGGACAAACTCTGCTCTGTAGGTCAACAATCAAAGACAGTTGTAAGACAGAAGAGCTCTGCAGCTTTTAAATATAGTATCTTCAAAATGCCATATTAATATTTCCAGAAGTGAAGTCCTACCTTCTAGATCTTGTCCTTGTTTTCATGGTGAATTGATGGGCTATAAACACCATTATCTTTGGTTGTATAAAAAGAAACTTCTGACTCCCTATGATAACTTCTAACCCCAATGCAGACACTATCAAACCATAGGTTTATTATATTGGACATGAACAACTGTGCAAATGTGCAAATGTAAAGTCTCCCGACAGACTCTTAGAAGATCACTCATTCCAACTCATGCAGGGACCCAATTCATTAGCTTCCTTCTCTGCTTGAGAACTTTGCTGACTATTTCTAGAAAAATTAAAGATGTGATCAAATACTGAAATTCAATTGAAAATCCTTTATTTTTACAAGAACCTATAAATAGATTAGTATATTAATGTTCATGCATGTGCGTCCTTCAGAGAAAACTAAGTATTGAAATAATTCAACATTGACATGCATGGGCTGAAGGAGGTGTTACCTCCTTGCAAAACCTTGACTTCTTTTTCATTCTTTGAAATCTACATACTTGTTACCTTAGTCATCTTAGACACTGTTCTATTGCTGGGAAGAGACACCATGACTACGGCAACTCTTGTAGAAGAAAGCATTTAACTGGGGGGTGGCTTACAACTTCCTTTATCATCATTCAGACATGGCAGTATGCAGACACTTTTTCCAGCAAGTTCACTCCCTGGTGACGAAGCAATCAAATATATGAGCCTGTGGGGGACATTCTTATTCAAACCACTACAATTGCTTGCAATGTATCTTGGTCATATCTACTCCAATCCTGTTCTCAACTCCCTCTGGGCCCCTCCCTCCCTCAACCACATCCTTTTCCCAACTTCATATTCTCTCTGTATCTCTCTCTCTCTCTCTCTCTCTCTCTCTCTCTCTCTCTCTCTCT
>NC_022031.1:63817219-63818554 GCF_000317375.1 Microtus ochrogaster | reverse complement strand
TCTCTCTCTCTCTCTCTCTCTCTCTCTCTCTCTCTCTCACACACACACACACACACACACACACACACACACACACACACAGAGTAACTCATGGAGTCCAGTTAGTGGTGCCATACTGGCATTGGTGTGGAATCAGTCACCTCCCAAACAAAAGTGATTCTCCCTCTTGAACTTCCTCATTGTCTCAGCTCTGCATGCTGACAAGTGAGAGAACCCTGGACCCTGAGCCCCCTGCCCAAACTTCCCTGCCTCGCCTAGCTTCTGGTACTAACAGGCAAGGCATCCCCAGCTCCTGAGCAGTCTGCAAATTTGAGTACTATAATTCAAAGCCTGGGATTGATAGCAAACATTGTATTTTAAAGGGTATTTATATATTTAAAGAATTCTAAAAGCAAAAAATAATATTTGAAACAAAAATAATAAAAATCTTTTAAGGAAAAGTGATGCTAAAAAGCCTTAGAATTTTACCGGTTTCCAGATAACTAACTCTGATCTTCATACTTTTTTTCTAAACATCTTTTTCTAAATTCTCTCATTTCAAGTAGCTATTCCTAAAATCTTAGCACTAACATAAACTTAGAAACTACTGTAACCGTAACCAGATGCACAAGGGACAGTTGTGGAGATCTACAGAAACAGGACTCTCACCCAGGATTGCCTCAAATCCTATTTAAAGTTAAGTTCACTGATGCTTTTTAATCCTGAGCTTCAGAAAGCTCCGCTGAGATTTATTTCTGAAACCCACGTGTCTTATTTTCCAGAGTCCAGTCAGCTTGGTAGCGTGGATTCCACTGCGCTTCTGCAAACACCTTTGGAAATGAAATCAGAGCTCTTCCTCCATTTCTTCCCCCAGGAAGCTCTGAGGTTCGGGGTAATGAGCAGGCTGGCTTCTTCATCTACCTTCGCAGATGAAGGCAGCAATATTCACCCACAATTAACTGACGTGCAAATAATTCCCAGTAGTCTAAACTGTAGATTTTTAGAATAAAGATCCTTTTGGCCTTGAAATGCATGAAAATTATTAGGTAGGTAGATTATTAATTGAGTCAAGTCCAGTAAGAATACATTTCTGCAACTGAAATATTTGGTTGACTGACCTCACATTTACCCGTTTATGATGCACACATGATTGCCAATTTTTTTTTAAACACCCACCTCACCAAAGAAGAAAAGGCTAAAGGTTTGGTTTTGTTGTTGTTGTTGTTTTGTTTTTTTTTAAATTTATTTATTTATTGAGGATTTCTGCCTCCTCCCCGCCACCGCCTCCCATTCCCCTCCCCCTCCCCCGATCAAGTCCCTCTCCCTCATCAGCTTGAAGAGCCATCAGGGTTCCCT
>NC_022031.1:63810435-63816134 GCF_000317375.1 Microtus ochrogaster | reverse complement strand
CACACAGCCACACAGCCACACAGCCACACAGCCACACAGCCACACAGCCACACAGCCACACAGCCACACAGCCACACAGCCACACAGCCACACAGCCAGACACAGAATAAGACGGAACAAAAAGATATACAGAAATAGAGAAAGGTGAAAGCCCAGAGGCAAAAGATAAGTGGTATAATTTAAGAAAAGCTGGCTAGAAACAAGCCAAGCTAAGGCCTGGTATTCACAAGAAAGCATACGGCTCTGTGATTATTTGAAAACTGGGTGCCCGGTGCCAAAGACCAGAGTAAAAAAACCCAACAGCACTGAACTTCCTGTGACTTTGATATGTTATTTGAAAAGGTGAGAAGGATCAGGAAGAGGATGGGTAACTCCTGAACTCTGAAGTCACAAGGTACAGAGCCTCTTGTCCCAACCTTCTGCCCACATCCACCGCCTGAGCTGGTACTCAGGCAGACCGCAAGTTTGTATTGTGACGCAGACAGCGTGCGGGCCTCAGACCCTTCATTAGACCCCAGCAGCGCGCACATAAAAGGCAAGGGCACCCAAATGTTTATTCCCAAATGTATTTAGTCCCTTGTCTCCCTTCATCTTCTTCAAGGCTAGCAGAAAGCTGCCCGCGGCGGAAAGCAATTAAGAAAGTTTACACTGCGGTCATCTCCAGTGGGCAATGCCACCAGCCAGGTAACCGCGATCTTCGTCCAATCGCCTTCACTGATGCAGAAATAACAGCTCAGTTTCCGACCTAGCGTTTGTTCCGGCAGACACCAAACACCGGATCTTTGGAAACATCCCGGGGAGCCAGTTAGTTTGCTCTCACCCAGTTTTAAGGCAGCCACAACACATTAAAATGTTCACTTCCACATCTTGCTCTGGAACTTAATTGGCAAATTAAGACAATTTAAGCTTTAGCTCAGAATGTTATTTGCTTCAACATTGGGCCAAGACTGGGCTGCCATTTCTATTCACTCACAGAATAAATGACTTTGTGTTCACCTCGAGCCTCTCTGCCTTCTTCCTTCTGATGTTTGCCTTTTGGTGAAGTTCATCTTCCCACTGACGTTTTGGGCATCTTCCGTTTCATTCCCATCAAAAATCCACCCTGAGTTTTGTGTAACAGACCAAACAGAAGGATTGGATCCCGGTGTCAGTGAAGTAAAGCTTCCCACTGGAAGGCATGGAACTTCTGTCTGTTTCCATATTTCCTTTGTGGAAAAAAGCAGTGGCAGCATTGTCTATGCTTAAAGCTAAAATATCCAACTGGTTTGCTGCGGACAAAAGGATCAAAGGAGGGGGTGGCAGAGCCAGATCCTTAGTGTTAGACATGAAAAGGGAAAAGGGTTGAAAACATTAACTTAGGTCCCAATTTGACCTCGGAATTTTGGGGCTAGGAAGGAAGATCTCCAGAGAAAAGAAGGGAAAGAAGAGAGAGGCAGGAATTAAAATAATATGTGACCCACGGAGCATTTCTGCTCAGGCTTAGTGTTCTAAGTCTTAAAAACACCAGCACCGAGACTCCTTTTTTCATATAAGAATGATT
The DNA here is from genome assembly GCF_000317375.1 of Microtus ochrogaster. Taxonomy (NCBI): domain Eukaryota; kingdom Metazoa; phylum Chordata; class Mammalia; order Rodentia; family Cricetidae; genus Microtus; species Microtus ochrogaster. The sequence goes on along the minus strand of NC_022031.1, from coordinate 63,814,594 downwards.
TTTCCTTCTAACCACACCCTTATGAGTGTGTTTGAGAAGTTTTAATATAGTGTTTTAATCTTTACCGCGATCTTGTGAAGCAAGAGGTCACTTCATCTTGTTTTACAAATGAAGAAAGGAAGGGTTTGAAACCAGGTGAAGGGCTGCCTGTGAGGAAGTGAGCAGGAAGAGGGAATGGAGCTCAGCAAGCTCCCTACTGTCCTGGGCCCTGGGCTGTGGCCTTCTCCCTGCCCTTGCCTACTTCTCCTTTACTTCCTCTTTGTTTCCTCAGCCCCCCATCCCTGTGTCTCCATTCCTGGACTTTCTCTTGGCTTCCTAGATCTCTTTGTTCCATTTTTTTTTTTTTTTACAATCATTCTCTCCCCTCCCCCACCTTTAAACAAGCAGGTGGTGGGTGCTGACAAGCAGGTGAGCGATGCGTACACAGGCCTGAGCTTCACCAGGTTCCACACTTCTTCAGCTGGAGGTCACTGAGCAAGCAAGACACTTGCCCTTGAAGCTCAGGCTCCTGTCTGCAAATTCATGCAGTAGGACACCTTGGGAGGTGAGCCCCTCTAAAGAGCCTTGTGGGGGGAGTCTGGTGCAGAGCCAGGAGGATTGGCTCTCCCCTGCCTCCCCTATCCAGCACAGTTAAATGATATCATTTAGAATTTTTTTTTAGTATAAATGTTGAAATATCATTCCCATTTAACTTTTCCTTCTCCTTTCTAGATGGCAAATTGCTCAAGGGAGGCAGCCTCTCTTTCTGAACGCCAGAGATTAACAAATGTTAAACAGTTGCTATTATAACCCTACCTTGAGTCTCCAGTGTAAGGCTGATGGAGTATAAATTTAGAACAAATTCACAAGAAAGGTCAGCTGCTTAGTGAAGGTGGAGATCTACTGCTTTAGATTTAAAGTGGGGCACCCACCAACTTGAGGGGAAAGGACCAAGAGGTGTCCTGGCTTCTACTTCCCAGCGCTCACACCTTGGAGCAGTGTTGATCACACTTTATACGAAATCCGCACAATCACTTCAGTATCAAACAATCAATAAACAGTGGCACCTCCCTTTGCTCCCCTCTGTGCCGGCCAAACTCTGCCTCCTGGTGAGCCTGCAATGAATGCCTCCAAGTCCTCCAAGCCCTGATGATTCTAGCTGTGCCCAGTCCCTGTGCTGATAGCACTCACGTGGTCTGCGGATCTGGCCTGTTCTCCAGATCTGAAACAGCAGCCATACCATGTCTAAATATGAAGGACTGTGAGAATCAGGGCATACTGGGGGTGGAGGGAAGAACACTTTCGGTGTTTATAGGAATATCCTGGAATGTCTAAACTCTCTGGTCATGGTCACTTCTCCATCTCTTTTCTTCTACTGCCCGGGCCATCGACACATTGGACAGATCAGCATTCTAACTTCTCAAACTTGTCCACAGATGTTCCATCACGACTGAGGGATTCAACAGATACCTATGAATGGACAGGGCATTATAATCAAAAACACTCACCGACGACGCTGTTGGAAGAATTTACCGAGACTTTCATTCTGCTCTCTGTGACCATAAGCTTTAAAGTATTCGGTGAAACAATTTAAATTTCACTATGAGGATGAAATAAAATTGAAACCAGGGGGAACTGTTATGTGCCTGCTGGGCACGGAGCCCAGGGTGCTAATACCTGATTGTATGAAGCTTGGCCTTGTTCTCTATGACTACAGATGTGTGATCTGCCACCTTAGCATATGCGTTCTTGTTCTCCTCGGTGATCTTCTTCATCTTACCTACGCTTTCTTATCGTACTGTTCGCAAACAGTGCCGTACACTGAATATTCCACCTCTAATCTTGCTGTTATTTCATTTACTGAATAGATAGCATCTGGTATTTCTACACTTCCATCTCCACGTTTAGCACAAAAGTGAAACTTCTTATTTTCGCCTTTCCCTTTTCTCTTGTGATTCCAAGTATCCACTCCGGAGTTGTAGCTCACACCTCTCTTGTGTCTCTCAGTGTCTTTGTTAGTTTGGATGAGAATGGTCCCATGGGTTCATAGATTTGAAGGGTTGGTTCCTAGTGGATGTAACTATTTGGGGACAAATTAGGAGCTTGTGGCCTTGCTGGAGGAGGTGTGCCCCTGGGGGTGGGCTTCAAGGTTCCAAAAGCCCTTGCCAGGTCCCTCTCTGCCTTCAACTTATGGATCAGATGTGAGCTCTTAGCTACTGATCCAGCCCCATGTCTGCCTGCAGCCATGCTCTCCAAAATAATCATGAACTCGCACTCCAAACTGTAAGCAAGCCCTGCAGTTAAATGCTTTGTAAGTCGCCTTTGTCACAGTGCCTCTTCACAACAACAGAACAGTAACTAAGATGCTATCCTGCTCCGTTCCTCGTCCATCCCATTTCCTCTCTGAGTTGAGCACTTCTTCCAAGTCCGTGCCTCCTCCAGCCCAGCTAACCTCACCCAAACACCATGGCCACTGGCCAGGTCTCTTGTTTTCCCTTTACTCCTTCATGCATCTAGGCGTCTCCTGAGCCTTGGAGTGCATCCAAGGAATCATGAAGAGGATTTTCCACTTACTCGTAAGATGTGACTTCAGCTCCATTGTAAAAAAAACGGCTGTTTGGGTGTTAGTTTATTTTGGTTAAGACGGATCTCTCCGTGGAACTCAGACTTGTCTGCTCTCGCCATTTTACCCTTGTCTGCCAAGTGCAGATACCAACACACCTGGCCAAAACTGTTTTTCACATTGAGATATGAAAACAATTTCTTGGCGTATAGGATAATTAAAGCTTTAGCTGATAGCAGACTCAAATATAGTCAACGTTCCATTTGTCTCAGATGTTTCTAGTAGGAATTTTGAGGTGAAAGTAGATTGCCACAGAACCCTTACCACAAACTTTCATATATTACATCATTAATTTTTGAATTACAATAAACGACGTGTTAAAACGGGATGCTTGGGCATCTAGATCAGCAGTAGGTCAATTCATTACAACGTGCAAAACTCTGAGTTCGATTCTCAGTGCCATACGCTCAAAAAATAAAATCCCCTAAAAACCAAAGTGCTATCTTGACTTAGGCCTTTTATCTGAGCCTTGAAAAGCACCTGCGCTTCTTTTGAGAGAGCCTGTGTGAATGCAAGGCAGCCCGCTGGAGTGAGCCAGCACCGTCAGGCCCTGGAATCACCGCGGCAGAGTGCAAGGTGGCTTTGAAGTGACACTGGCGGAGATCCAAATAGGATCCAGAAATCTGAGCAGAAGCAGAACTGGGCCATCAGCCTGAGAACCTCTCCGACATCTCCAAACTGATCTGCAGTCACCAGCTGCTCTCTCTTGAAAATGAAACTGGGAAAGAAATAGCTGAATATAAAAGGTCTTTCCTGAAGTCTGAGAAATGCTTCAAATATACACTCAGGTAAGCACAGAGGAGGACAAGGGACAGTAGCAATATTCTAATAAACACAAAAGACTACTTATAATGCATACATACCTCTTATGGGTACTATTTGATAGCCTTTGATTGGCTGCATCCTGTGACAGAGGCATTTGACAATTTTCCAGCCCTAAAATTTGACCCAGATCCTAGAAATGAGGAATTAATACAGACCTGCTGTACAGAAGGGAATAACACAAATTCTCCACAAAGAATTTTCTAGCCTGCAGCCTATTTCTCGGCATGAATGGTCTCAGGAGGGGGCGGGCTACCCCAAAACTTCTCAAACACTTTTCTTGGCATTTCTTGAAAACACGATCCTCAGCTAAGGAAACAAGGGTCACAGTCTGTGAGTCACATGAACTCGTTGTTTTACTAAAAGCATCAGCAGTCGGGTAACTGGTGTCCTTTCTTCTACCAGGGTATAAATCAAGGATGCAGCAGGAGCTCTGCCTATTTAGAATTTAGAATTCCCCAGCGCTGGACAGTACGTTCACTACAAATTCCAAGTACAATTGGTCGAAGTTTCCAGGAATGAGACGAAAAAGAATGTTATAGCCCCAGGTCCAAGGATGTCTTTAGACTTTTGACACTGAGGCCGCTGCTCTTCCACACCCTTTGTCGATGCTGTGGCTGTTATCTCGGCTGTCCCACCAACCCTTGCTTACTCTGAGGCCTCTATGGCTCTTCCAGACCCTTTGTCGATGCTGTGGCTGCTTCCGTGGCTGTCCTGCTGACCCTTGCTTACTCT
>NC_022031.1:63803735-63810210 GCF_000317375.1 Microtus ochrogaster | reverse complement strand
GACCCTTGCTTGCTCTGAGGCCTCTATGGCTCTTCCAGACCCTTTGTTGATGCTGTGGCTGTTACCTTGGCTGTCCTGCTGACCCTTGCTTGCTCTGAGGCTTTGCTCTGTCTCTGCCATTGCCACCGTTGCCAGTGACAATGGCTACTCTGCTTTTGGCGCTCTGCCTGTCTGTCATTCACTGGGTGGCCTCCTCAAACACAACCACAAAAGGGGTATTCAAGCCAAACACAGCAGACCTTCATATGACATTCACACCAATGAAGGCATGACTTCTTTGGCTCTGCAAAGCACAGCCCCGTTGCTAGGCGACGAGAGCAAGGACTTCCCCTTTGGCCTGGGAGACTAGAATGGCAACGAACTTTTGTGCCTTCAAGGCACCAATCATGCTATAGCCACGGTTGTCACTCTACAGTGCTGTCAATGCAGCCATGTGATTTAAAACCCACAATGTAACCCAAGACAAAGAAGGAACAGCGTGGTGGCTAAATTCACGCCTCTCCCTAACGCTGAAGCTCACTCTGTTCCATCACTTTTCACGGTGTGAGCCAAGCACTGTCAGAGTTTAAATCGGACAAGTGGTTGTGATTCTAGTTTCCAGGGTTTGAAAAGGGTGTCACCCACTGGGTCACACTGGGGACAGAAGCAATCATCTTGAGATGACAGGTAACGTTTGGGAGGACATTTTATAGCAGGTGGCAAGAAGGACTGATTATTTGTCTTCTGACAAATAATCTGGTAATCAGAGCTAAGGGGCAGTGGGTGCGGTACTATGGGGAAGAGTTTTGCTGAACCTCAGTTTCCTTACCAAAAAGCATAACTTCAGTTTTCTTCAGGGCTTTGAATCGGGCACTGCTGGCTCTTTGAGAACGCAATGCCACTTCCTAATTTGCTTTCAATTAGTGCTTAATTTACTTTAAAATGTGTTACCAATACTTCCCGGTCCTAAGAGTTTCCCAGAGCATCCAAGAGTATTGGGAACCCACCTCGTTTCTCTGTTGTGGAGCAGTCATAGGTCACATAAAATATTAGCCTATTCTGAGCAAACTATCAGAAGGAGGGCTCGAGGCCGCTGAAACCTCAGCATCCTTCTGTGGTCAGGAACACACGGATCACCTCCTCTCCGCCCACCTCTAGAACACAAAGCTGAAGTCTCTGCTTCAGAGCACTCAGGCTGGTGGACAGGTAGCACTCCTGCACAGCTGAATGTAAGCACGGAATGGTAGACAAACAAAAGATGCTTCTGCGTCTGTTCCCCAGGCAATCATTTGTACCCCAATTAAAATCAGTTATCAACATTTCTAGAAACATAACTAGTGGGGTGCTTACTTCTTCACTTAGAAACCCTTAAAGGGCAACTGATACCTTTAAATAAGAATTCCACATTTTGGGCTAGATAGATGGTTCCACGGTTGAGAGCGCTGGCCACTCTGACAAGATCCGGCTTCAATTCCTAGCACCCACATGGTCCTTCACAACTGTCTGTAAATCAGTTCAGGGGATGTGGCATCCTCACACAGACATACGTGCAGGCAAGACACCAATGTATATAAAAAAAAATCACACTTTGATTTCCAGTCAGAATTTTCCTATTTATTGCAAATCTAAAATAAATATCTGAATGCTAAAAAGTTGCTAAACCTAATGTTCTGTTTAGTAAGAAATATTTTTTTTGGCAAGGCGCATTCTTAAGAAGACTTTAAAGACAATAAGAGCACTAGAGACAACAGAAAATGATTATAAAAACAAATCTTGAAGACGGTGCCTGTTTTAAGGATGTCTGTTTAAGTCTGTATGGGCAGAGAGTCCCAGCAAGTCTACACTACAGAGCTACAAGAGATTCAGACATATCCAAGTAGGCCTGGAATCAACTACCCGGAATAAAACGCAAATATGAGTTTGTGACATAGAAAAATGGACAAAGAGCACTCGGGAGGCAGAGGTAGGCGGATCTCTGTGAGTTCGAGGCCAGCCTGGTCTACCAAGAGAGTTCCAGGACAGGCTCCAAAGCTACAGAGAAACCCTGTCTCGAAAAACCAAAAAAAAAAAAAAAAAAGAAAGAAAAATGGACAAAGACTGGTTATAGTGCATGACCTGCTGCAATTAAATCAAATCAGGGTCGTATTTGAATTAAGGCATAAACAAATAAAACTCAGTAGTACTTTTGCATTTATAATCAAATATCCTGTTGATAGAAGGATGTCTCCAGCCTTTCTCTGGAAAGAATGCAAAGACAGAGGAATACATTTTCTGGCTTAGGTGGGTGGGAAAAGTTTAGAAGCTAGGGGGAAGAGATATGGGGAGCTACCTCTGGGGTGCAGGAGTCCGCCATGCAAGACTGACAACTGGAGTCTGAAGCACCTCTAGAGAAGGACAAAGAGGAGCGGGGTGGCCATCCTGGAAGGGTCACTATGGTCAGTGACCAATGTACAATGAATATTTGCCAAATACCAAATAATAGTAACGAATCAAGTATCTTGAGGGCCACGGAGTACCTAAGAGCACTGGCTACTCCTCCAGGAGACATGGGTTTGATTCCCAGCACCCACATGGCAACTCATAAAGTTTGTAACTCCAGTTCCAGATGACCTAATTTCCTCTTCTGGCTTTCACGGGCACCAGGAACATGTGTATTACACAGACTTACATGCTGGCCAAACACTCATACAATGTGATAATAAAACAAGTATTTAATTATGTTCTTTATGTTTTCTTGTTGTTGTTTTTCAACACAGGGTTTCTCTGCGTAGCTTTGGAACTCGCTCTGTGCATCTGGCTGGTCTCGAACTCACAGAGATCCGCCTGCCTCTGCCTCCTGAGCCCTGGCATTAAGGGAGTGCACCACTGACCGGCTCAGCAACTCCTTGAAAGGTGCGTTGTGTGTTGACTCTTGGGACCATAGTGAAGAGACTCACGGTATCTTATATAGGTGATTCCTATTGATTGTCTATTTCAGGGACAAGCTCCAGAGAGGAGCCATTTCACTTCTGATATGGAGAAATGAACATTGGCTGTTTTCTGTGTATGGTGCTGAGAATGTAAGTGAGGGCCTCATGCGTGAAGTCCGTCATTGAATTATGCAGCCAGTTCCTTATCTCTCTCTATAGGAACATCATCGTACGGAGTTAACCAAATGTCTTTACTATTTAGACCACAAAAGAAAACTCCCAAGCACGTGGTTCACTGAGTCACCATTTATTCCTGAGTGGATTCAACAGGTTATGCTGCTGTGTCCTTCCCAAGGCTTTCAAACCTGTACAGTGCTGTGGCTTTCTCGAAGCCTTATGCTTCTCGCTGCAAGGAACACAGAAGAACAGGTAGGTTAGTATCTTAGAAACTAACCCAAGGGCTCTAGTGAAAGCAGTATTAAAAGGTTAAGAGGTTGAAATCTACAACAGAGATAACCGTCATGGAAAGGGACCGCAAGCTATCATTTTTCCCAGACTCAGTAACTGCACCTGCCCAGACCACTTGATCTTGAGTGGAAGGCAGAGTGTGGATGTCGGATTGGACGGGTTTTGACTTAGCTCTATCGCTTACTGGACGATGTTAGGCAATTACTCAACTTGATTTTTTTGTCCTTTATAAAATGCTTAAGATCAGCATCGACAGTCTAGGATTCCTGGGCAAGTTAGAGATGCATAGCCGGGCGGTGGTGGCACACGCCTTTAATCCCAGCACTGGGAGGCTGAGGCAGGCAGATCTCTGTGAGTTCAAGGCCAACCTGGTCTACAAGAGCTAGTTCCAGGACAGGCTCCAAAGCTACAGAGAAACCCTGTATTGAAAAAAGCACATATTTTAATATTTAAATATTATAAGTACATTTAAATATAATGTATTAAATTAAATATAATGTATTAGATTCAGATTTCGGTGGTTCTACAATGACAGTGTAGATGAAACCATCATAAATACTCAAGGAAATAGTGGACTTGAAGACTGCAGGACCTTAATATCACATTTTGTTGCAGAAGACTAACTTAGAGTGCTATTTTGTTTGTTTGGGTTTTTTGTTGTTGTTGTTTTTCTTTTGCTGTAGATATTATAGGATGTTTGTCTTCCTTGCTGACTAGTTCCCTTTCATGGTCTTTTTGAAGAGCCATTGTCATTTCTCAGAGTCAAAGCTAGTAAAAATGTCATCAACCCCGCCCTGCAGCAGTAGGCAGAATCCTAAGGGGCAAGAAGGAGGCTAAAAAATGCATCCATGAATTGCGAGGTAGTGGTTACTACCAAAAGGTTTTGCTTAAGCCAAGGCAGTGTGCCTGAGTCTGGCCCGGTCTTACAAGCTGCAAGTGGGTGGTATCAGGAGGAAATATCAGTTTCCTGGTGCAGAACCAAGAAGCAGTGAAAGAAAAGAACAGCCTGAAGGGGGAGAAGGTGGGAGAAAAAGGCACGTGACCACTCACACTCCGCTTTGCTGAACTCAGTGACAAAGCGGCTGGTCTAGCTTTCCGGCAGGCCACCCACTGTGAGGCCCTTTCCACCACCTCCCCTTAGCCTCCTGTTTCAGAGATAAAGCCCTCAAGGTTCAGACGTCAGAAGCTGCGTATCTAAGACTGTTTAAAGAAACACCATATAAGGAAACTTTTTTATGAGTGGAGAATTATCACAACCTGAGTCCTGGGCATGGAAAAGAGGAGGTGCCAAGAGGGTGAGCTGAGGGGAGCGTCTGACCTTAGGATTTAAAGTGGCCCGTGTGCTCCACCTGACCCATAGAACCCTGCTTCAGCTGAAAGCTCGCAGGGATAAAACAGTGGAAACCCTGAGGTGCCATGCAGGTGATCCATTACCACACAAACAAGTTCCACTGGGAGGTACTGGATGCTGTCTGACCGCAGGCCTGGCTTCCTTCCAGGACCTGACAGCACCGTGTGGCACCGAAAAGGAACGTTCAGGGAAGCAACTCTCTGAACTCAGACGCGCGACAGAAAGAAACATTATGCGATTATTATACATCAGATAGAAGCGCACTCTAAAATGGAGCCTTTTCTGAATAATCAGTTCGATCGCTTGATTTCGCTTTCATAGCGGACAGGAAACGTTTGCGCCTCGTCGGCAGCTATTCTGTTTGCTTCCTGGCCGCAGGATTTCCGGCACTTTGGGAGAGCAAAAAAGAGGCTAAGTAAAGGAGGCTGCTGTGCTCGGATGGGGAAAGGCTGTCTTCATCCTCAGTGCAAGCTTCGCGGAATTTAAATTGTCTTTCAGGAAGATTTTTCTGATTGTCTGTGCTCCTCTGACGTCACGCTGGGGGCTGACTCATCAAGGGAGGGGCTTGCCTTGCAGAGAGCTGAGCAAGTGAGGCCCCCGGACTGAGGGTGGGAAGTTGTCCTGTGACTCCCGCACACGTTGGCACGTGCATGCCTGCCCACACACACAGCCACACACAAAAACAAACAAATATAAAAATACAACAAATCCAGGGAGCGAGGAGTAAATTTATTCTCTTTCCCTGTGGTCACCTGATGTGGGCTAGATGGCTGGCCCTTCAAGCTCCTGGTGGCATTTAGCGACTTTTTGATTGACCTTCCGTAACAGTTTTGGGTTTGTTTGCCCTTGTTCTGAAGCTGTGGACTGTTCTCCCAAGTGATTCGGTCCGGGTTCTACTCCCCTGATAAGCAGGAGCAGCTCCAGGGACAGAATCACTCTAGAAGCATGGGGATCAGCTCTCTTGCCACGGAGGGAAAGCTCCCTTGAATGGGATTCCAGTTCCTGGACACAGACAGCGCCTCTGACCTTAAGAACGTTGGTCTTTGTTCCGAGAAGTCCTAGCACACAGGAAACCTGGTGTCTAGTGACATTTTTCTTGAAATGCCATGTCCCCACCAATTTATAGGAACTTGACTACTGTCAGAGACTCCTATTCACATCTTCGTGTTCCACTTTTTGTTCATCCAGCGGGTATTCTGCAGCAAATGACCCAAGGGCCTGAAAAATAGTGCCAGCGCCGTACTCCCATGAGCAGTGCTCAAGACAGAAACCACAATGATCCAGAGGTGCTGTGAAGGGAAGTTCCGGGGGAGGGGGCAGTGGGTGTGTTGGAGATCATCAGGTTAGCCAGTTGTCTCTTGCCTCTTACAGATGCACACATCAGCAAAGCATTAACTTAAGCTCCCCGTCTCTAACACACCCTTCCAGCTCCTTTCCCTGGTGCCTCTTACAGATGCACACATCAGCAAAGCATTAACTTAAGCTCCCCGTCTCTAACACATCCTTCCAGCTCCTTTCCCTGGTGCTCTCTTTCATCATAGCTCCTGGTTAGCAAGACCTCGAGGCTCACAACCTCAGCAACAAGTTCGTTTTACCTTCTAGAGTACTGAGACAGTGCTCTGGGTGGCATATCAAATGACCAACACTCAGAGGTGTTGCGTGCCAGGGGAAGACTGTAGACGTAAGTCACAAACGATGCCACAGCAGTTTGGAATTATAATTAACAGGGTAGTATTTATTTAAAGGGGAAAAAAACTTACAGATCACC
>NC_022031.1:63790548-63793182 GCF_000317375.1 Microtus ochrogaster | reverse complement strand
GTGGCCGCTTTTTTAAAGGGAGAGAGACCACGCCCCAATGGGCGGGTATCTCAGCGGCTATAGGCTGGAGGAGCGGAAGGACCTCCCGCAACAGAAGACGCTAGCTTGGGCATGTTTCAGTGAACAGCATTCTGTCTGATAAAGTAAGTCTATTATGACAACTTTTAAATTTATTTATTTAATTATTTATTGCCTCGGACTTATCTACAATGTGTTCTCCTCTTATTAGGAAGCTTCTGTTAAGGTCAAAATCTGGAGAGCCACAAACCACGCTTCCAGATGAGCTTCAGCGGTTTCTGCATTGCAAATAAATCATTTTTTTTTTATCACAACAAAAAACACCAGAGGAAAACGTTTGTGCGTCACTCCGCGTTTGCTTAAACCACTCGAGATTTTCAGCTGGGTTCCTGTGGGCTGTTCCTCTAGTGCCCAGGGACTGCACACTATTCTGTCTTCCACCCCAGGTACTAGTGTGATGTGAGGTCCCTAACTTCTCTTCCTTAGCTACTCAAAGACTCTGAAGCAATCCAATTCATTTCTCATATGATTCTTCTTACTATGCATGCCGGTACTGCTTCTTTATAGAGCATTCCCTCATCCACTCCTGCAATCCCCAGGACTCAAACCTGAACACTTGCCAGTTCTGATGAACTGGGAAGCATTTGTTCACAATAATAATAATAATAATAATAATAATATATATATATATATATATATATATATGCATATATATAATCCCAGTTTTCATGGTAAAAAGACTCTAGTTGAAATCTAGCTATGGTGTGTGTGTGTCTGTGTGTAAGATAATCAATATCCTGACTATCAGTTAAGAATGACCGACATGCAGCATAACAAGAAACCAGTGAAGAAATTATCTCTCAGCTCTTGAGCCACATGTAATGTACATATGTAGTTTCCATAAGTAACACTTGGACAAGAGGCAAAACAAAAAATGCAGCAAGAATGAAAGAAATCCCTTGTAAGAGGATGCCTGGATCTGAACATCTGGACCCTTCTGTATTGTGGCTTAGGCACCCTGAGGCAGCATTTAAACGTGTGGTGTTGCTCACAGGCCTAAAGTACCGGCCTCCAGCTTCTCCCAGAAGAGAAGCTGAGGGGCTGCACTTGGAGATGTGCTTACAGCCCACTCAGGGTCGGGACGCTCTGGCTGGGAAGCGGGAAAGCACTGAGGTCCTACACTCAGCTTAGAGCCGTCTTTCAAAGCCCTCCTAGCCGTGATGCCATTCCTGGAAAGTGTTTGCAGTTCTGCCTGAACCACAGTGGGAGCACAAGACACGTTAGACTTTGCACTGTCTTCAAACTCCTGATCAGCTGCAGTGGAAGGAGTAATTCCTTTTCCCAGGAGATGGGGGGGGGGGGGCAGCTGTCACTAGAGAAACCTCCAACTGTTACTATGGAAACGCCCATGCTCTGTGGCTAAAAGCGGCTTCACAGCTCCACTCAGACATTTTTTTCAAATGTAAATCTAGAAATAAAACGAAATTCCAATGGGTACGTAGAATCCAACTTACACAGATGTCTATTCCAGAAATGACGCCATTTTCTATATTCAAACTGCCATTTTCATGATTATTTTGGCCATATCAGTATTTTCTATCACCAGGACACTAACATGGGATTTGCATTAAAATAGCAAAAAAAAAAAGAAAAGTTGGTAATATTTTAATGTGAATTTAATTAGGTTAGGTATGAATTTTATTTACAAATTAAACAGAATGCTTAATATCTACATTAGTATTAGTGGGAGTTTGACTGTCTAGGCATTTATGATATCACCAACAATATTTAGTCAACAAGCTGAATTAGAAAATGACTTCCTACTAAAGAAAACTGAAACATATATCTGATAGATGAATTCTATTGTGATTTGAGCTTACAGTATTTTCAAAAAGGAATTTGCCACAAGGTGATTTCATTGTAATTCTACTCTACAATAATATAGAACTCAAGAAATACAAAAGAGGATTCAAATGACATTTTTTTTTAAAGATTAACTTATAAAGGTACTTAACCAAAAATGTTTTAAAAATACATTGGCAATCAACATTTCTTTTTAAAATTTTTGCTTTTTTAAAGGTACTATTACAACCTTTCTGACAAGGTGTGTTTCTACGGTTCTCCTTCCTTCCACTTGCCCACCTCTCCTCCTGTCCCCATTGCCCCCCCCCCCCCCCCCCCCCCCCCCTTCCCCCCCCCCCCCCCCCGTGCTGTCGTTACTTATAATGAAAGCTAGAAGTAAATTCATAGACCTGGAGAAGGAGATAGTAATGTTTAGTGGGATTTATTCAAATCTGCTTTGACTGAATCATAAACACTGTAGCGGTTTACTCTACAAATATGAGACGATATTCAGCTCACTGGTCCACTTCCATCTGGGAACATTAACACGCTGTCGTCATCTTACTCACAAGGACAGCAAGCCGGAGTGCTCCTACAGCAGAGACTTTAGGTTTAGTAAAAATCAAAGCTGTACAATACCACTCTTGGGAATATACCCAAGAGAGGCCCTATCGTACAACAAAAGTATATGCTCAACTATGTTCATAGCAGCATTGTTTGTAATAGCCAGAACCTGGAAACAACCTAGATGCCCTTCAATGGAAGAATGGATGA
>NC_022031.1:63784035-63790011 GCF_000317375.1 Microtus ochrogaster | reverse complement strand
TGGATGGAGGTGGGGGTTCCTTGGACTTCCCACAGGTCAGGGAACCCTGATTGCTCTTCGAGCTGATGAGGGAGAGGGACTTGATCGGGGGAGGGGGACGGAAATGGGAGGCGGTGGCGGGGAGGAGGCAGAATCCTTAATAAATAAATCAATTTAAAAATAAAAAAAATCAAAGCTGTACATTTTAACAGTGGTGTTTACCCCACTGCATAATATCCTCCCTACCTTGGTATCTAAGTGGTACATACATACATACATGTCAAAGTCTTAAAAATTAAAGAGGAACATTTTACATATGCAGAAATCAAATGGGGGGGGACCAAAATCTAATTTTAAACAGTTTTTTTCTGAATTCTTTTAGCAGAGAAAAGAAACAGCAAGTGAAATATTTCTTACTTTAATACTAGAACCAACACACAATGTATAAATTATTAGGAGCTCAGGATTTCCCTAGTTGGTATGGGATCCAAGGTTAATTCACAAAGAAAGAAAAAGAAAGCACTAACATATTCAGTATCAATTATGTATATTATTTGTACAAATTTAAAAATCATTAAAGTGATGTAAGCTTCCAGGTCCCTCAAAAATGCCCAAGTTTTAAAACACTGCTTGGTGGGATATGATTTTATGTTAAGTGGTAATTTTCTCTTCATTTTGAAAACCTCTCCACATATCTGATATAAATCTTTTGTTTGTGAACTATAACAATGTCTGGCATGAAAAATCAATTTTTGGAAATAAGCATTTAAACTAAAAAATACAAGTACATTTTTGTTTTTCATGTATATGATGTCATGTGCGTATATATGCATTTTCGTGTGTGTGTGTGTGTGTGTGTGTGTGTGTGTGTGTGTGTAGATGCCTGAAATTGATCTGAAGTTGATGTGCAGAATCAACTATTATTCTTCTACCTTATGGTCTGAGGCAGGGTATCTTAATCAAATCCAGAGCTATTGATACGGCTAGTCTCATTGGCAAGCTTGCTCCAGGGATCCCGACTCTGCCTTCCGTAGCTGGAATTACAGGCAGGCCTCCATTCTACCCTGCATTTATGTCGGGGAAGGGGGGAAAGAACTCCAGTGCTCTTGATTGCACGGCAAGCGTTTAACCACTGAGCTATCTCCACAGCTCCCTCAAAAGATTAATTTTCACTAGTCGAAAGATGTAACAGGTGGAAAGTAGTTAAGAGCCCTTGACGCTCTTGCAGAAAGCTGAGGTTTGGTTCCCAACACTCACGCATGACCCTTTGTAACTCCAGCTCTAGGAGATCCCACGCCCTCTTCTGACCTCTGAAGATGCCAGGCATGCACTTGGTGCACTTACACATATATGCAAAACACTCATACACATGAAATAAAACTAGACTTTCACACTTAAAGTTCATTTCTAAACCCTAGCGAGTACATCCATTATACTTAATTCTAAGATTCCTTGTTGCGTTCATTAAAAGTATCAGCTTCTAATACATTCAAAAGAAAGTGAAGGGTTTTGCTTTTAATAATGCAGAAAAAGCAAATCCCTTAGTGCGGCGGACTTGTAAGCATTCATTGAGAGCTCCTGACATTTTCATCACAAATAAAAAGTGGACATGATTTAATGTGAACATTTCTGAATGTTTACTAAATCATATGCTACTTATAGAAGGCGATATTAAATTTACTTCAGTAGGTCAATCATTTTTCTAACGTACCCACTAGGAACTAGTCATAAAGTGATAAGCAAGACAAGAGAGAAAAGCTTCAGAGAGAGCAAGGTAGGATGTAAATGGATTGAGTATGCATTGGGAGGTATCTCTTAAGATGCCCTGAACAAATGTTTTTACTTCCACGTATATGTCTCTGTGGAGCACTAGCGGAGGCCCACAGTTTCTCTCATGAAAGGTAAGAAAACTTTGTGTAATGACAAGCATAAAATAGTTGAAAACAATGCAACTGTTTTGCGTTTTCAAGACCACTTACAATTTTGAAAATAAGGATGTTGTGAAAGAGAACCTAAGTGGCCTCATACGTGTTGGGCCCTTACGAAAATTTCCACAACCATTCACGATTACCCGGACGGTTGGTAGGAGGTGAGTGTAGGAACACCGTGCCTCCCTTTAGGAAGGTAATAAAGCAAATGGTTGCCTGTTTGTAACTCCAGGAAGCCTCTAATGAGTCTCCTGAGAAACAGTTAATGCCCAAAGAATCTTTAAGGTCTGAGCCTATTTATGTGC
The DNA here is from genome assembly GCF_000317375.1 of Microtus ochrogaster. Classification (NCBI taxonomy): domain Eukaryota; kingdom Metazoa; phylum Chordata; class Mammalia; order Rodentia; family Cricetidae; genus Microtus; species Microtus ochrogaster. The sequence continues at coordinate 63,787,799 of NC_022031.1, read as the reverse complement.
ACATTTAAAACCTGCTCAGTGTATCTTCGCTCTTCCAGCTGCCTTACAGCAGAATAATTCGGGAATGGAGACCAGGATGGAGCCCTCATTGAGGGCCCCTGCACGACTCAGAGGAGCCAGCAAACCAGCTCTGCCCGTTCCTCTCCCAGGATGCAGTTCTACTCTCCCAGCACTTTAGAAGCCCAGGGTGGATGATAATTCTTTAAATTTGTCCCTTCAGAGTCTCTGCTCTCCCACTTCCAAGTGACCTGTAAATGCTGGAGGGCGCCAGAGTCTGATGGGCAGGCTTTCCGTCCAGGCGGTTTCATCTTGTGGACGTCTAACAAACTTTTCCCCTCTAACCCTCCCAAAGCAGAGCTGTTCACTATTCTCCCAAATTCATTCCGGTCTCCCTTACTAAATTGTGAACACCCACCCACTCAGTTGCTCAAGTCAAGAACGAAGGCAAACATTATCTGCAATCGCCTTTCCCAAAATGCCATGTCCGGTTTGTTAAAGATTTCTGGCCACTGTTTCACTGGGATCTGTGCATTTTGGGATTTTTCTTTGCTTACTTTGACTGCTGGCCTTTGCTCTCTTGTCTAGACACTGAAAATAGCCTTTCAACTGGTGGCCAGACATTTCTTCTTGTGTCCTGGTAATCCGTCCATTCTCCACAGTCAACCAGATTGACGCTACACAAGATTTTCAGTGTATGCATAATTAAGAAATATAGGTAAATAGAAAATCATCTGTATTCATCAAGCTTGTAGTCATGTTAGTTAGATTTTCTAGATGTACTAGCCAGGAACCAACAAGCAGCTTATTACAATACATAGTGAGAACTTGTCTCAAAACACACACACACATACACACACACACACACACACACATACACACACAGAGAGAGAGAGAGAGAGAGAGAGAGAGAGAGAGAGAGAGAGAGAGAGATCCCCACAGCACAATAACAGATCAAAAAGCATTTTGTGGATATTACTAAATGTCAAGGATGGGCCATAAAACTATAAATGTCAAGGATGGGCCATAAAACTATATAGACTTTTAGGGGAAAATGTAATAAGCTATTGATACATATAACGATTTTAGTGAATATAGAACCACATTTAGTAAATAAAAAACATTCCCCCAAGATTGCATACTATATCCTAACATTAATATAATACTTTTAAAGTAACAAATTGCAGAGTTAGAGAATGCATTTCCAACTGCCAGGGATAGAGGAGAGGTTGGGGAAAGGAGTGGGCACAGCTGTCACAGCTTAGAAGGGGGTCTTTCCTTGTTGTTATGCAAATGTTCTCTACTGTAACAAGGTCAGCATGCTGGCTGGGCTACAGTCCAGAAGTGCAGGAAGATGATCCTGTTGGGGAACATGCTGTCTCTCTGCATTGCTTATTACAACCACAGCAAATTGACAAGGATCTTAAAATTGAAGATTGCTGTAAGAGTCTGTAGCTGGTGATGTCTATGCTCAGTGTAGCTGTTAAGTAGGTCAAGTTAAACAAAAGCATTTTACATATGTAATATTTAGTGCTGAAGCATATGCTTGTAAAAATGTCTAGACTTGTCAGGGAAACTCTATCAATGGGATCAAGGGTGGGAGAGGAGCTGAGTTGGGGGAGGGAAAAGAATATGATCAAAATATATCATATGAAACTTTCAAGAAAATACACATAGAGTTCTCAGTATTCCTCATTGTCCGCTATGTTCAGCAAGTCCGGATTTATCCCATGCTTTTCCAGACCCAGGCCAGCTGGCCTTGGTGAGTTCCCAGTAGAACATCCCCATTGTCTCAGTGTGTGGGTGCACCCCTCGCGGTCCTGAGTTCCTTGCTCGTGCTCCCTCTCCTTCTGCTCCTGATTTGGACCTTGAGATTTCAGTCCGGTGCTCCAATGTGGGTCTCTGTCTCTGTCTCCTTTCATCGCCTGAAGAAGGTTAATATTCAGGAGGATGCCTATATGTTTGTCTTTGGATTCACCTTCTTATTTAGTTTCTCTAGGATCGCGAATTATAAGCTCAATGTCCTTTATTTATGGCTAGAAACCAAATATGAGTGAGTACATCCCATGTTCCTCTTTTTGGGTCTGGCTTACCTCACTCAGGATAGTGTTTTCTATTTCCATCCATTTGTACGCAAAATTCAAGAAGTCCTTGTTTTTTACTGCTGTGGGGGAGCCTAGGCAGTTTGGATGCTCACCTTACTAGACCTGGATAGAGGTGGACGGTCCTTGGACTTCCCACAGGTCAGGGAACCCTGATTGCTCTTCGAGCTGATGAGGGAGGGGGACTTGATCGGGGGAGGGGGAGGGAAATGGGAGGTGGTGGCGGGGAGGAGGCAGAAATCCTTAATAAATAAATAAATTTAAAAAGAAAAGAAAATACACATAGAAAAGAGCTGCCAAACTGCAAGATGAACAACAACTCTCCAACTAGAATCTACATAATTACTGATGGAAACTAGCAATTACAAATATTCAGAGAAACACAAGGACGACTAATTCCTAGACAGGATAAAACAAACCAAGGAGAAAAAAATGTTTATCATTTGGCTAATGAAGTGTACAAGAACACAGAGCACTGCCCAAGACCCTGCGAGCATTTCTCACTACTTAACCAGGGGCTGGAGAAGTGGGTCAGGGATTAAAGAACATGCTGCACAGATGTGGACCACAGTTTGGATCCCCAGAACCCACGTCCAGTCCAGGTGGCAGAGACAGGGGATCCCCCAGAACAAGAACAAGCCATATTGATGAGCTTTGGGTTTGATTGAGAGGCCGTAACGGAATGCATGCAATGTAAGATCAGTAAAGACGATATTCAGCATCTACCTCAAACCTTTACATGTGTGCACACATTTACATGTGACTCCCTCCAAACATGCATGCACACCACACACTCAAATGTAAACAACGAAAAAGAATAAAAGTAAAAAAGCAGCAAAACCCCTCCACCATCCTTAGCAAGTATATACTTTTATTGTTACAAATTAACAATTTCAACATTGTTTAATCCTGAGGAGGAACGTGAAAAAGGAAATCGTAAGGGGAAAGGCAACTGTAACGCAGTTAAACCTGATGTTAACCTCGGGACTTTACATTAACGTTAATGTGGGGCTCGTTTGTTGTTAGCATCAGAGAAGCCCAGTCCACCGCAGGCTGCAGTGTTGCTATATGGCAACACCTACACCTCAACAGACCGACTGACAAGTCACCGACACTATAACACTCAACAGCGACATGATGGCGAATAATTTGTTGCCAAGCCTGAGTGAAAATACTTGGGCCTCTTTTCTTTTTCCATTGTGCTCTGCAGACCTGGTCATGAATCTGGTAACTGGTAATCTGGTAAATGAAGAGAGGTGGTGAGGAAGAACGCCCACTCCACATGTCTGTCACGGTTTACACCTTGCAAAAGTTACGACCATTGCACAGCCTCTTGGGAAGAATGCAAGTAAAAGACACATGAGAAACCTTACCAGGCATTCCCTCCCATCTGCAGCTAAGAGTACCTTAACTGCTGAAACACAGTTTCTAAAACACCATCATCTTTCTGTAGAATTACAAATAAGGTATAATAGGAAAATAGGCACTTTGGATGTTTGGGGAAAGAAAATCCTATTTTGGTTCTGACTCTAGCAAACAAACATGCTCAAAAGGTCTTCCAGCTAAGAGAACACCTAATTATGAATCTGCTCCTGAGTATTCGAAGCACATTCTCTCTTCCTTTCCCCTCCCAACCTCCTCCTCTCCCCTCCCACCCTCCTCCTC
>NC_022031.1:63778722-63783883 GCF_000317375.1 Microtus ochrogaster | reverse complement strand
CCCTCCTCCTTCTCCCCTCTCTTCTTCTCTTCCCTGCATATATATGTCGGGATCATGACGGGCAGCAGAACATTCATTGCGACTTCTTAGTTCAAGTCTGGCCTCTGTCTGACCGTAGGCCACACATACAAGGTTGGGAGGGAAGAAAACGCTTGCAACTCCAACGTATAAGTAATCCCCGCAATTCCAGTTATTTCTTATACATGTCCCTGCATCTGCACAGATTTTGTTTTTCTTTTTTTGCAGTGAAAAAATCCTATTTTGAGATAACTTTGCCTTTGTCTTAACTATGTGCTACAAAAATCACTTCTCCTCTCCCCATCCTCTTCCCCCATCTCTCTCTAGGTGTAGGCTAGCCCCTCCTCTCCCCCATCTCTCTCTAGGTGTAGGCTAGCCCCTCTTCTCCCCCATCTCTCGCTAGGTGTAGGCTAACTGAATAACAACCTTGGGTGTTGTTCCTCAGGTACTATCCACCTTTCTACTCTTTTCTTTTTTGAAATATTTTTGAGGCAGGTTCTCACTTAGTGTTGGCTGTCCTAGAACTTGCTATATAGACCAGGCTGGCCTTGAACTCACAAAAGATATGCCTGCCTCTGCCTCCCACATGCTGGGATTAAAGATGTGCGCCACCACACATATGCTGCCCACTCTTTTTGGAGACACAACTTCTTGCTGGCATAGATCTCACCACATAGGCTTAGGATGGCGAGACAGTGAGCCCCAGGGATCTCTGTCTTCAGCTCTGTGGATTTTTTTTTTCACATGGGTTCTGGTGACCAGCTAGCCTTGCCCACTTTACCAACTTATCCATCTCCCCAGTCCCAAATCATTTTCCTTCATCTCAAAAATTTGAAACTAAAAAAAAAATTATGTATCAAAAGTCTTTGTAATTTCTCTATGGTTCATAGGACTTGATATATTCAGAGAATCAGTATGTAGAGTGAAGTGCAGGGGATTGATGTCACTAATTGAAGGTAACGCCCCTGCTGTGGACAACTCAGGGGGCACGCTCTCAGTGATGCTCCAGGTCTGATGTACTGCGGAAAGCTTGACAGGGCAAGAGGATACTCTGCCAACCACTTTCCAATCTTAAGAAAACAACCGCCCCTCCTGACGTGAGAAATCTGAACAGTGTTCTGCCTTAAAGACAGTTCCCTAAAACTAACCAAATTTTTAATAAAAGTTTTTCAACTCGTTTTTATGGTGACATGACGTTTACACATTCTCATGGGGTGTGTTATACCAAGTAGATACATGTATACAGTGTCTAGTGATCAAGTCAGGCTAAGAGCATTTCCATGCCTTTGAACACAGCTCATTTTTTATGTGTTGGGAGCTACACAGTCTTCTAGTTACTCCAAAGTAGACCATGGAGTGGCGTAACCGAATCCTGTTACAGACAGAGTGAATCCGTTCCTCCTGATATCTTAGAGCTCTTGATTAACTCCCTTCCACCCATCTCTCCACCCTCCTCTAGTCTAATAGTGGTTAGCTCTAACTACGATTCATCTGGGTTATTCTCTGAGGTCAACTTTTTAGTTTCCAAACTATAGTGGGAAGACGTGGTGTTTGTTTTCCCGTCTCTGCCCTCATTTCACACTAACAGAATAAACGCCACTGGACGATAAACACTGGGTAGAGGAAATCTTTAGGGTAATTTTAGTGAGGATGATCTTGGATCTGCCTGCTTCTGTGAGGCTTTTGATATCCTCGTTTTAGAGATGGAAGAAAAAGAATACTTGAAAGCCATTGTAAGGTCAAGTGAAGCTGGCATTCTATTTAACCACAGAAACAACTAGGCTACTTACTCTAGATCACGCTCCTTTGCAAGAAGAGAATTTTAAGTCAATTTTGCTAGTTCAAACAATTGTTGGGCCTATTCTCAACCACTACAGCAGGTGATCCTGGAAACATTAGCTAAACGGAAAGAATAAAACACACCAACAACTCCATCAGGTAAAGAGCGGCGTGCTGTGGCGACAGTCTGCATTATGTAGTTAATTGGCCACAGTCAGAAATAGGCAAATTACGCCACAGCTTCCAGGCCAGTGCTCTAGTCAGTCTATGTTGCTATCTTGTGAGATAAATAAACTAAGGGCATAATCCCCTGAGTTAATCTATTAACATAAACTATGGATGGCAATTCGGCCCACCGTTTCAACACCCTCCAGCCCTTCCATCTCAGCAGTGGTTTCCTCAGCAGTGAGCACCAGAAATTGGCTGGGCTCTTCGAAGGTTTCCACACCTAGGTCCTGCTCACAGACAGCAGAACGAAAAGGTGAGAAGGGCCAGGTGTGGCAAGTGCTTTGGGTTCCCAGGGGTCTTCAACATGGAGGAATCCTAGTCCTAACTCATCTTTTCCCTACTCCCCGACTGTGCTTCCTCTTCCTGTTCGGTCTGTTTTGGAAATTTACACTGTCAGTTAATTGAAAAGACACGTGAAGTCAGAGGGAAGAAAGACAGGCCCGAGAGTACATGCCTATAATCCTAGGAGGCTGAAGCGGTGTGATCTCAAGTGAGAGGCCAGTCTGAGCAATTCAGCTAGACTCTGGTCTCACAGAGAGAAACTAAGTATCTCTGACTGGCAGAGGACTTACCTAGTGCGCAGGGCATCAGTCTCAGTACCACAGGGAGAGGAAACACAGCTTGGAGAAAGGCGGTAGGCAATGCGCATGTCTCTGAAAAGCAGGTCTCCCTTAACGTAGGGTTTTTGTTATTCCTTCAGTTGCCATAGTTACTCAGCACCCATTTCCTCATCTCCAGGTCACACAACACACACCTTCACGTCTCCTGCCTCCATGTACTGTCACCAAGATACCAACATCTTCTTAACGGTTAAGCTCAATGGACACATTTAAGTGCTTTGCATGTCTCCTTTCTGAAGTAGTCCACTGAGTCCTTTCTGGGACCGTCCCTGTCACACTGCTGGTGGCTCTCGAGGCTGCACTACCGGGCTTACACTCCTCATTTCTGGTTCTCTCCTTGCTCACTATTGTCCTCACTTGGTACCAAAGCTACCTCTACAGTTACATGTTCTGTGGAGATTCCCAAGCCTCTATCAAGTTTCAGATCTCCGCATCTACTTTGCCTATATTGGTTGATCGCCATACCCTAGAAGCACTTCAACCACCACCCTCCTCTTTTAGTTATCTGGCCTTAAACTGTTCTTATTTATGCCACCATCCGCTGCAGAAAGTGTGAGTCATCCCAGTTCTGTCCCCATATGCCGATCTGCATCCTACACTTGACAAATTCTATATTTACCGTCATGTCTGCTTTCTGGTCTTTACGTCTCATGTGATTAATCTTTGGATTAATCGTTCTGGCTTCTTCTATTTCCCTGAACTACTGTGTGCGACTGAAAGTTCACTCTTCCTCCTTCATTGCTTTCCTGGCCCATAAATATAACACCTATGCTTCCTGTACGACATATGCCTCCGTTTCTGCTTTTGCAGCAGGAACAGCGTATGCATTACTCCAGCGCTGGTTTAAAACTTTGCTTCCTGCCCTTCATGTTCTTGCTGTTCTTAAACATTTATGATACTTTCCTACACTCTGAATTGCCAGATCCCTCCGCTTTTCCTAACAATCTGCATTCATCCTTCAGACATCAATTCAATGATCACTAACTCTGGTCTGTCTTCTAATTCTGGCCCATCCTCTGCAGTCCTGGTCATCTCTCTCCTGTCCCAGCTACGAGGCCAATTTGCCCTCCCCACCTCCCTCATATAGAGCGAGTTCAGCTCCTATTACTCTAACCTCCATAAGCTCTGGTCAAGCAAATATCTCTCCAATTTTTTCTTTCTACAGAAAAAAAAGGGACTGGCTAAAATGCAAAGTCAGAGAATTTAAATTTTCTTTTCATCACTCACAGAACTACAATGACATGATACAAAAGGCAGACTGGCACCATAAACAAGAATGAATGAACTCAGTAGCCCCGTGAAGAGTGTGTAACTCAAAAGCTGTAACAAATTCTCATCTACAAAGCTGCAGGTGGAGGCAGCGGTTATCTGGGAAAGAAGTTCTGACTTGGAAACTCATCACTCCATAAAACAAAACAACAAAAAGATGTTTTTCCCTCTCGAGGACTTTCACTTTTTTATCTTTTCAGCTAGAGGCTCCCTTGTTTTGCCAAAAACAGTACAGAAGCCCCAACGTCACCCAACGCAGCGACTTGTCTAAGCATCTCTTCCCTTAATGACGCGTGCCGTGCCAATGGGTGTTTATGCTCTTCTATGCTGTATGAACCCTGCAGGGTTTGTTTTTCATGTCGTGCCTGTGACTTCCTGGTAGGAACTTTGTCAACTCCGCTGCTCTTGCTCATAAATGGCTGGGCCATCTTTAGTCTTTACAGCCACACACTGGCGGGTTCTCTCAGCTCTGAAGGAGGGAGGTTTGGCAGCAACAGTTCTGTGCACTGATTCTGAAGCTTAGTTCTCTCTCCACGAGGCCTCTTACTTTCCGAAAGACCAGAAGGTTGACTGTTACCTCCCAGGTAGTGAAAGACTTCACAACTTCTCGAGAACGTGCACTCAGGAGCTGGTAGTGGGCCTGGAGTAGGTTCACTCTTCAGCAAAGTTCTGCATCACAAGGGCTCGGGCAGAAAACCCCATGATAGGCACGTTTTAACTTCAGGATAACTTCTGCCAGACCATCTTTTTTTTTCGTGTATGACTTCCTCCCTTTCGTTTTCAGCTTTGTCTTCACTGTTCTCCATTCGCTCCTGGGACGCCAGCCCCTACTTTCCACTATCAGTTAAGGAACCCGAATTATTAACTAGAAAGTGCCCTTCTGCAGTTTCACAACTACATTTCATCCCATGGGCTGATGCGGATATTGTGCCCTCTGGTGATTACAAACTCACGGGACTTCGGAGCAAGATGCGTTGGTTGTTCTTACAGGTGTGTCATCTTGCGTCTTTCTGAAGTAACTTTCTCGACCTCCCTCTCGCTTGCTGGCATCGGCTAGTTGAGCCTGTCTGAGCGATGCTAAATCTCCTAGATTGGCTGTATCACAGCTAGTTGAGCCTGTCTGAGCGATGCCAAATCTCCTATATGGGCTGTATCAATCCCTGGGTGCCGTGCTCGCCGCTATATGGGCTGCATCAATCCCTGGGTGCCGTGCTCGCCGCTATATGGGCTGCATCAATCCCTGGGTG
>NC_022031.1:63764649-63778622 GCF_000317375.1 Microtus ochrogaster | reverse complement strand
GGTGCCGTGCTCGCCGCTATATGGGCTGCATCAATCCCTGGGTGCCGTGCTCGCCGCTATATGGGCTGCATCAATCCCTGGGTGCCGTGCTCGCCACTATATGGGCTGTATCAATCCCTGGGTGCCGTGCTCGCCGCCGCGCCTCCAGGTACCACGGGAACAACGATTCCATTAACACGCTGTCAGGCATGCCAGTGGGGGGATGGGAAGCGGACCGATGTGGGGTTCCTGGGGAGAAACTTCTCTCCACCTACTCTTCCGGAATCTTCTCCTGCTTATATAGCAGGGGACACCCAGACCCAGCAGCTCCTTTGTTACTAGCTGGGTGTGACAGAGGATGGTTCTACCCAAAAGGCAGCGCAATATCAAACTTCCTGGCAAAAGCTCGCAGATTTCAAAGCAAGTATGTTGCCAGGACCTCTGACTCTTGTCTTTCCACACACTGTCACGATCTAAGCAAGTACCAGAGAAAGCCCTGCCCTGGGTTCTCTGTCGAGATGTCCACTAAGAAAGGCTCATCTTCGGCCAGCAGCCAGGGGCGGAAGAGAGAAACGGTGGGCCTGAGAGTCAGTGTTCCTAGACCCGGCTGGCACCCATCTAACAAACGGGCGCTCTCCTGCAGCCCACGGAGACACTGGCTGCACACTAAGCCATGCGGTTGCATGCTCACAGCAGGAACGTGACGCTGCAGAACCAGATAATTAATTTGAAATCAAAGTAACAAACTGAAAACTTGAGTGGAAAACAAGTTAGTACCCTACCTCCCTTGCCAAGGAAGGTTTGGGAGAAGACTGCAGATATACACAACAGACCATGCTCCAAGCATTCATGTTGGCCACCAACTTGATGCATGTGAAATGCTTAAAGTGTTCCCATTCTATAAGAACTCATGCTGGGCGGTGGTGGCGCAGGCCTTTAATTCCAGCACTCGGGAGGCAGGCAGATCTCTGTGAGTTTGAGGCCAGCCTGGTCTACAGAGTAAGTTCCAGGCCAGGCACCAAAGCTACACAGAGAAATCAAAAAGATTTTCACAGTGTTTATTTTTGGTCTTATCCATATGCTGCACACTGTCCCTATTCAATTTTCCTGCATATTTTGCGAGTTTTCAAGTTTCCTATCCAGCATATTACCTTGAGGAATTCTGAGTCATTTTAAAGCAGTAGTATTATCTGGTTATTACTAAACCTGAATAACTACGTTTGTTTGAGCCTGAGAGGTGAATCAATATATCAAACACAATGCTAAGCCTTCATATTTAACTCAGTTCGGTACATACCCTGCAAACACACATTTTTCTAAGCTTAGGACATATTCTAGTATCAACCAGGAGAGGAGCCAGTCTGGAGGTGCACAGACTTGGGTGACAAGCACCACCAATGCCAGGTGCTTATGTGATGTGGACACTGATATGACAGCCAGTCTTGAGCCTCTGCAATATGTGATTATTTCCCTGGGGCTTCTGTATTTTGATTTTGATATTGTTTTTTTTTTTTGTTTGATTTTGAGACAAGATCACGCACGTGACCCAGGTTGTCCTTGAACTCACTGCCTCAATCCTCCTGCCTCAGCTTTTTGGAAGTGTTGGCCTTATAGGCATACGTTATCATCCTTGGCTTCCCTTGAGGACCTTTTATTTTCTATTTCAGCAGGCAGTTTTAACAGCAAAACATGAAACCAGCATTGGATCAGGTAACAGGAAACACAGGCAAGCATCACTTTGGATGCCATCAAGATCATCGTGGTGACTGCAATGTGCTGTCCAGGGACCTGTCAGAGAAACTTGGCACAAATCAACAGATAATTAAATTAGGACAAGTCTTTATGAAAAAGCATCAAGGAACTAATACAGATGGCATTTTATGACAGGAGCTGAAGAGCCGAGGCCGACACTAGAAATCAGGATCACTTGTCCACAGCTTCTTTCCTACAACCCTAACTTCCAACGTGAGGTCATGAGCCTGATCATCAGTTTAGCCGGTGTGCTAGGAGCAGGGTGGATCCCCGCCTGCCAGAATTGCTCCCTCCCACAAGTACGTCTGTACAACCATGAGAAAGAAAGAGAAGAGAGAAAAAATATATTTCCTTTTATTTTCTTAGGCACACAAGTGATGTGGGATACCAACTTTCAAGACATTGTACTACATCACTGTTAGAACTCTCTGCTGTAAATCCCGACCACCTTGGAGAACGGCTTTGTACCAGGTTATAATTCAGTTGCAAAGTCCACAGTGTCTGCTCGGTGTGTGAGTAGTTTATTTAACTCCTGAGTTGTAAATATCCTATGAAAATAATTCCTCTCCCCACTTCAACTTTTCAGCTTGAAGTAATGACCTTTAAAAATATCTAAGCTAAATATCTTATTATAAGAGAAACCAGAAACGTCTAATCTGAGAAGCTGGACAGAATTTCATGGAGTATCGTTCAGAGCCTGGGAGTAACCTTCAGCTGGAACAAAATCTCAGCACCAAGGCCGTCAACCAGTTACAGTTGTCCAGCTTCACAATAAACCTCTTCTCCTCAAATGTTCCTTCTCTGTGCGCGGCATCTGCCACACAGTAAGGATTTAATTGCACCAACGTGGCACACGCCAAATGGCTTTCAAGAACCGGAAATATAGTCTCGCGAACAACAAATTTAAGTCCTAGTAACTTCCCCAGGAAGGGTCCAAATCGCCACCACAGGTAAATACAGACGATGCTGGGGACGAGTGTGCACCTCAACCATTGAGTTCCTTCACAGTGAGGGCAAACAAACACTGACCTTCACGGCTTCGCAGGAGGAAACTGTTGGCAGTCACACACAAGGGGGATGCCACCGTGGCCATGAGCAGATGGCTGCGGAGCATCCGAATGAGTAAGGCTGACTCTGCAAATCCAGCCACTTCCAAACACAAACTCGAAATGAGCATTCTAACGACAGACTTGATGGTGGGACTTTCCATCAAGAGTACAGATTTTAATAATTCAAAAATCAGAGGATCAAATAAAAATGACATAAAAATCACAGTAAGTATAAACTTGGTTTTAGAAAGAGGTAATGCAAATTTGTCAAAGTGGCAATCTCAGGGAAAAGAGAACAAAACTCTCACCAGTTTGAAAATTAGGTGGACTCCAGATGAATAGTGAGCCAGTGTAAGAGGACTGCAGCATTCCATTTCCTGTGAATATGCACTGCACACAGACATACGGTGGGAGGGTAGGCACCCAACAGGAAAGCACAGCCTGACGACAGGTCAGAGACAGAGTGACCACGGCAGAGCTGTGCTGCACATGTCACAATGACAGGGCAGTACTGGGACCCCGGGAAAGTACAGTTAGCATGGTAGTTTAGAAACCGTCAGTCCATAGTATTATAAAAGTTGATGATTTATTATATAAAGTTATGATTGGCAGAATACAGAAAAGTATTTTTAACCTTTACATATTTAATACAAAGTCCAAGGAAAGTGTTAACATCTGGAAGAACTCATTACCAAAGGACACTCATTTGGTGAAGTTGTTCAAGTCACAGACGCTAAGTCAATAGAATGCACTTCAAAATACATGAACAGTAACACAGTATGGAAACAGCGATCTTAAACAAAGATTCCTCTAACACAAAAATAACTAATGGTAAACACAATGTTGCTAAGTCTTCCCTAAAAGAATAAATTAAATATTTTCTTTACTGGGATGGTCAAACTAAAACAAAATTTAAAACCAAAATAGGCAACGGGGACTCAAAGTATACAGTTATTTTTCTACCAGTCGCGAGCCGTAGACCAGTGCTTCCCAACAAGGCCACTCGCTCCTCAGAGGCATAAGTAAGGGGAGAAAACAACTTGAATAGGGTAAAATCTTGTACATCAACATGATCAAATTCGTCTCTAGCATAAGACTACAAAAATCTGCTTACAAAGGATTACTCTGTAGGTCAGCAGAAAACATGGCAAAGGTTTTACTGCAAAGAAAAGGCAGAGGAGAGAGCTCTGAGAGCTGGAAAAGTCAGAAAAATGAAATACTTAACAGAAAATATTCCTGTATCTCTACAATCTCATTCGTAACCAAATCAACCAACGGTTGAGTTCACAATTAAACTATTGTCAAATGAGGCTGAACAGCGAATGTACGCCGTAGGAATCCATGGTGGATTGTTGTGTTCCACAGTCCTAAGTGCTGTCAGTAAACACACATGCTACGAGAAAAAGAACAGACAATTTCACATTTCAGAATTCCTGAGTCGTATCAGGGAAAAGGAATACCAAAGCCCCAAATCAAACAGCAATAATGCACCAGAGAACACAAACATGGGCATTGTGATAAAATTATGTTTATAGTTTTAAAGCTGAAGACTATGGGGACAAATACATAAGAACTTTAATGGAACTATATACATGATTTTAAAGCTTGTTTCTTTCTAACAAGGCGTTTTGACTAAACAAGGCCACCAGAACAACAACTTCAGAGATGGTAAGCCCATCATTTTGTAGGGATAATTTTTATTTCAAAGCCTAATTGTTAATATAAAAAGGGAAAACGGTTTAGTAAGAGTGCTAATCACACAGCCCTTTGATGAGGTCTAACAGGTGAGAACAACATAAAGAAATAAGCATGTGGGTTCTCCTTTCGAGCCACCACCACTAAATCAGAAACATAAAGAAATAAGCATGTGGGTTCTCCTTTCGAGCCACCACCCACTAAATCAGAAACATAAAGAAATAAGCATGTGGGTTCTCCTTTCGAGCCACCACCCACTAAATCAGTTCCCTTTTGCTTTGCATATAACATAGTGGAAACAAAAAGGAATCTTAAGAGCACTTCAGTCCCACAATGTAGGATTTAAGCTTATATGAAAAGGTGTAAAGACCCACAATGATATAATGCTTGATAATATACATTCAACTGAAATACACTTATTTTCTCATAAGCAAAGAAAATGAAGTAAAGTTGTCCTGCTTAAAACAACAACAGAAATAAAACAAAAACAGAAACATCAGTTTCCTCCTTCTGGAAAGACCACCTAAGCCAAGAGCATCCAGCAATGATCCGTGCAGGACTGCAGACTTTACTCCTTTGAAGACGGATGCAGAAAACTATCCATGGGCTTTATAAATAAAGATACTAAACAGAAAGAACTATCTGGGTTATTTCTGTCCCTAAGTCCCAGCAATAACGCAATTCGACAACACTAAAGTGCACACTATAGGCATTACAGGCCTAACGAGGGGCAGCCGGAGCGGCTTTTACATTGACAGACCCAGAAAATGATTCTTGCTTTTAGAAAATTGTGCAATTTAAAAACTAGTCAGTTTTGTTTGTGCCACAATGAGCAAGCAGCACTGTGCCCGCACTAGGGACGTGACCGCTAGGCCTGGACAGCACACTAGCTCTTGACAACCACAGTTTGTAAGACTCATACAACATTGATTCCACCTCCAGAAAACGTGAGTGTCCTCTTGCTGTAGAAGGAAGAGCCACTAACATCGGGCTGACTGCTTTTAACCAGAGAGGTTTTCAGTTCCATCTCACAAGCTACGATAGCTGCGTTCAGTTCCACTTGAGCTCGATGGACCACATAAAACATGAGGCCTATGCTTATAACAATCTGTAAGGAGAAACAGAGCAGCCGTTACCAACAAGGCACAGAAGTAAAGGCCATGGATTCAATAAATAGTGGCATGAACAGAGCTTCACAGAGCCGGTCAGTAAGAGGGGGAGGTAGCAAGCCACGTTTTAAATAGCTATTTGCCAAACACTGAGCAGCCACTGTTCAATAAAATGCTAATTTGGGCATTAGAAAAGTAGGTTTCTAAATACTGTAATTGTTTTATTTCTCCTAAAGAAATATCATATATTTTTGCAAAACTAAAAGTTTTGAGACCTTTTAGTAGATTATAATGCCATGTAAAGAAATGGAGACAATGTTAGCGAAATCTGTGTTACAGGCTGTGTAAGATGCTAAATCTGTTTAAGGCACACTGAATTTGTGCTAAGTAACAGACTCAGGAAATGGCCAATGTGCAGGGCAGGGGGCACATACACTGGCTTTCTCAGCGGGCATGCACTTTCTTTGTCTCATGGAGTAGAAAAGAAACAAACAGGATATAAAAGCTCTCTGAAGTTTCTCTTTTTAAATGAAAGGAGGCAGAGGAACAAGACTTCTGCAGAAACACAAGCGCCTCTTCCGTCACTGACAGGAAAGCAGGCTGGGGATGGGAGAAGATTAAGGAGAGACAGCTCTCCTGGATACACGGAGGCTCCCGGCCCTCAGGAAGAAGATTAAGGAGAGACAGCTCTCCTGGAGGCTCCCGGCCCTCAGGAAGAAGAGGCGGTCTACTGAGGAGAGAGAAGTGAGAGGAGGAAGCTGACAAGGAACAGCTCAGGTGTGGGGAGCTGAACACGGGAGAAGCCGTGTTAGCCATCTGCTTGTGGTACCTCTGACCATACATAACACATACAAAACAGATCAAACGTGGACTTCTGTGGGAGTGGAGTTCTGGAAAGAGAGACTAGAAACATAACATGAGCAAGAAGGGAGAGATGCTGGGAGTCTAGACGAGAACAGGAATAGAGAATGTTTCAGTTGTGCAATGAGCTGGCTCTCCTCGGGCTGTTGGCTGTAAAACCCAGAAAGCAAATTATTTGTGGCTCATTTCTAGCACGGAGAGAATCTGTCAAGCTTACTTGCTCTATTAATTGTACCCTAAGCTTCACCTTTCCCTTGCCAATGGCACCACCATGACCACTCCCCGCTCCCCATGAAATCCTTGCTGGAACAACCTGAGCTGCAGCTGAGACCAAGGCCAAGCCACAGCATTGCTGTGGTCTCTATAAATGCCTGAGCTAAGAACTGCGTGCCTTTTCCTTTCTGTAATGTACTTTATGCTTCAATAAGCCCACTCAAAGGGGTTAACAAATTATGGGAAAGAGAGGTTCTATAGTTTTAGGAAGCACTAATGATTGCAGTTGAGTAATCTACAAAGACAGCATAAAAATATAAAATTCAGTAATGAAAATGTGCAAACTAGTGAGGAATTTTACTCTAACACAGAATTTTTAAAATATTTTAGACATATTTCTAATTTCTAGGAAAGACAACAAGATACATACTTAATTTATCTTAAGGAACCTTGGGAATGCACTATATGCCAGAATCTTCACTGTACTTTGAAATGAATAAACTACACATAATATACTGAAGGCATGACACACACAAAATTTAACATTATGTGATTAGCATTCTTATCCATGTAAATAAAGCAAGCAAAACAAAATTTCTAAACTTAGATAAAAAACAACTCTTAAATGTCAAATATTACAAAAATTTTTGAAGGCAAAGCTTTCATACAAAGTCATGATACAGCATTTGACTTGCAGTGATTTTAAAAACAATCTTTGTAAAAAAAATCTTATTTTTATGATTTTTTTTCTCATTTTGAAACAGATATCCAATACATCTGACCAAATCTATGTACTTCTAGGAGTCCACAAATTGGAACTATTATCCAAATATCAAACTATCTACAACAAAACAATCCTTCAGCGATGGTGAGGAAACACCAGGCTTAGATCATCAATGCAAAGGGCAGAGCTGGGCAACCCTGGCCTTAGACTCACCTGTAAACAAAAGACAAAATATCCACTAACACTTTGTTCTGCAATGACATCTTCCATTGTCCGCAGGGTGGTGCCCAGGTACGAGTTTAGAAGCTGAGTTGGAAGCAGTCCAAGTGAAGACGCCATCAGATAGTTGGGTAAGGAAAGATCAGCAATCTAGAAGCAGATCCAAGTACAAAGTCACAGCATGGCCTCTCCAAGTCTCTATCAGGGTAGAGCTGAGCATGGATGAAGCATCCAAACTTATGATTAACAAAGATTTGCTGTTCTATTCTACTACTATTAAAAGATAGCATTTAGTAACCCATTTTTCTTACCTATAAATAAATCCACACACAGATCACTAAACTTCTCTGAGTCTGTCTATCTTAGTAAGTAAGCATCAATGGAGTTAGTAAGTGGCAATGGAGTTACCATACTCTGAAGCCAAGGAACGCTGGAACAGTCTAATGCGGGGCTGAGAACTCAAGGAGTCGCTACTGTCTCCGTCATTCTCAATGCAGAAACAGCAGCAGTGTGCATTCCTTGGTATCTGTGATAATTTCTGCTTTCTTACTTTTAAAAAATAAATCCACAAAGCTGTTGTGGAATATTTATTTAACTAGGCAAAGATGTGTCGCATTTGTTTATGTTGCAGAATATTACTTTAACTATGTAAGGGTGTTACATTTGTTTAGTTATGTAAAGATGTGTTGCATTTGTTTACCTTGCCTGCCTAAGGTACCTGATTGTCGAATAAAAAGCTGATCAGCCAGTAGCTAGGCAGGACGGACAGGTGGTGCTAGTGGGCAGAGAGTTAAGTAGGAGGAGAAATCTAGGCGAAAGGAGAGAAAAGAGAAAAGGACACACCTGGGACCAGAGGCCAGGCAGCTGTCAGTCAACCAGGCACAAGAAGCAGGAAAGTGAGACAGGAGGAAAGGAGGGAGGGAGGGAGGGAGGGAGGGAGGGAGGGAGGGAGGAGGGAGGATCCCTGATCTGGGACCCCCCCTCTGTATGTTATGAATATGTTTCATTACCATTGGTTATTAAAGAAGCTTTTTAGACAATGGCTTAGTAGAGTAAAGCCAAGCAGGAAATCTGAACAGAGATATAAAAAGTATGTGGAGTCAGGGAGACATCATGTAGATGCTGAAGGACAAAGCCACCAGCAGCCAGTCAGAATCTTACCTGTAGGCACCACAGCCTCGTGGTGATTCATAGATTAATAGAAATGGGTTAATTTAAAATGTAAGAGTTTGCTAGAAATATACCTAAGCTATTGGCCAAGCAATATTGTAATTAATATATTTTCTGTGTTATTATTCGAGGCTGAGAAATGAACAAGCAGTCTCCGACTAAAAAGCCCCGTGACAAAATGTAGATAAAGAGAAAGATTAAAATAAGAGCTAAGATAAGGCTAAGCCTTCATAACTAATACAAAGTCTCCGTGTCCTGATTTGGGAGCTGGCTGGTGGCTGAAAAGAAAGCCTATTACACAAAGCCACAGTGAATGCATGTGCATATTAACAAGTGGAAGTCAGCACACTCCCAAGAATCTAATTCCCAGCTGGGCAGCGGTGGTGCACACCTTTAATCTCAGGATTTGGGAGGTGGAGGCAGGCAGATCTGTGAGCTCGAGGCCAGCCTTGTCTACAGCTTGAGTTCCAGAACAGTCAAGGACTGTTTCACAGAGAAACTCTGTCTCAGGGAAAAAAGAAAAAGAATCTACCCCTGTGAGCACCCTTCAGTGCTGCACCCCCGCCTCCTGAAGTCTGCAGTGGGAGCCTCCAGGCTTCTGGTCTGAGGGGGCCAGTCTCCAGTTTCCTGGTTGTGGGTGCTGAGAATTTTAACCCTAATGTTCACAATTTTTGAATAAAAGTTTAGAAAAAAATCTAATTTCCAGTGTTTATGGCCTGGGCAATTTTTTCCTCAAATATGGGCTGCCTCCTGCTCACTTCTTAGCAAACAGACTCTAGCAGACAAAATGAGAAGTCACTTCTAAGATAAAATGAAGAGAAGGTTTCCACCTGTCACACCTCAGCAGGCCAGCTGCTATAGTGCAGAAGCAGCTCTGTATGAAAGGAATGGGGATCAGTAGCCAGAGCTAGCAAAGGTCCAGCCCGAAGTGGGCTCTCAGTCTCAAGATGGTTAGAGGCCTGGCTCACACCAACTGTAGAACTATGGGAGAGCAAATCTGCAGAGCCCTCACCCCCTGACAACACTACTAAGTTCTGAAGTGATCTGTTAAACAGAAAGAAATAGGCATCTCAGCTACCTCAGGGTAGATCACGAGGAAAGCACCTACCGATGCATATCAATCACAGAGGTTTGCATACTCACTGCAAGTAATAATGTGTGTCATAATATGTGTCCTTCACACTCATTAACTGTAATAAATGACAATCTTGGAGATAAGGAAAACTTATAGCTTACCTTGACACCATCTGCACTGTGGGTTTTTTATACTGACTATTTTTAATGTTCTTTGATGGTTTTATTTGTTTGTACTTGCCCCTTGTTCTCAGAATTTTTTTTCTTCATAGTGTCCCTTACCCAGAGAGGACCTGCTTCCATGTACCCTATGTGTCACATGTTCTTACGGAGCTACCCCCAGACCCTAAATTCTGAGACGAGGTCTCACGATGTTGTCCAGGCAGACTCAAATGCTGGGCTCCAGCTTTCCTCCCGTCCCAGACTTTTCCAAGGAGTTGGCACCACAGTACCTGGTTCATGTTCATCGTAGAGAAACATAAACATATAACCAAACACCACTGTGGGAAAACACTATTTCTGTTACTTTTATGGAGTCTTTTGCTTGTATTCTTGTTTTCTTATTAGTTTTCCTTTTTAATATTCACCATTATGTAATTTTGGAATATATTCACATTAAAGGTAATGTGTGGATGTATTCCTTTCTCTTCCTGGTGGCTAATTTTGCTAGCGTTACACACTGGCCCACCAAGCCTTCTCTACAAATGTCCTGTTCCTGTCAACACTACTCACTCTATTTACATCCATTCTCACTGCTTATTCTTACCGATCGTCCTGCTATTGAAAGAACTAAATTAAATTTTATAATAAATCTGGATATTGATGGAAGATCTACATATTCCCTATCCTTATCCAGAATTTTTTACACAAGTGCTCAAATCTTTAACATGTTTTACTGAAGTTTGGCTAATTAATCCATGTGTCATGTATTTATTAGTCTAATTCTAATCGCCTATATTTTGAGAGCAACATCATCATACCCCTATTTAAATATTAGGCTTTTTAAAACTATTTTTAAGCTCTAGTAGTTTAGCTACCTATAGACAGTTGCTTTATGACTATCATAAATACATACAATAATTGTGAGGTCATAAATGAACAGGAGATGCAGCACTGGGTTGGACGGTTGGACAGAACATTACTGCGACAAGTTGTTAATTCATTTCATCTATCACTGAGCCTGTAACTGTCCACACAAGATGCCTGATACTTGCTGAAAGATACAGAGTAAGACACAGCAATTATCCTTAAAGGAAACACACATAACACACGACTACCTCAGACGCAGACAGGACAGGAGCCTTGAGACGGACTAAGTGCAGAACACTGAAGTGCACAGAGGAATCAGAATCAGTATAGGAGTCTAGGCCAAGGACAACTCTGCGGAAAATGCAGCAGTAGGGATGGACACAAAAATCTGCATGGGTTGAGAAGCAAACTTGGGTACCATGAGGAAGGCAGGTGTTCTGGGAAAAGCCTGAACAGAGACAGCGTGGGAGGCAAAGTACAGACACATTAATGCAGTTGGCAGGACATTCTGGATTGTTTAGACACATGCCAGAGAATTGTGAGCACTAAGGATGCTAAGAGTCACTAAGATGAAACCTGTTAGCAGACTTGACAAAGAGGACCAAGACACACACGCAAACCAGGGAGTTTATTCATAGAAGAGGGTCCTTCTTTAGAATAAATGTGTTAAATGTGTACAATAAAAAAACACAACAAAAATGAGTAATAAAAACCCTATTCAATGGTTTACATAAAATTTATCAAAATTATATTTAAAATAAATATGAGGGGGGGCTGGAGAGGAAGCCTGCGACTCCAATAGCTCCAGTTTCTGGGGATCCAATGCCCTCTTCTGCCCTCCCCCCCATGACATACACATACATGCTTAGCATATACACATACCCACATAGAAACATAACAATTGGAGGGGGGTGTGGGATTACCCTCTGTATGCTGTGAATACCATTGGTTAATAAAGGAACTGCTTTGGGCCTATAGCAGAGCCATAGAAGAACAGAGCTAGGAGGGGAAAACTAAACTGAATGCTGGGAGAAAGGAAGACGGAGCCAGAGAGAAGCCATATAGCCCCCGCCATCTACACCGGAACTTTTCCTGGTAAGCCACAGCCACATGGTAATACATAGATTAATAGAAATGGGTTAAGTTAAGATGTAAGAGTTAGCCAATAAGAAGCTAGAGCTAATGGGCCAAGCAGTGATTTAATTAATACAGTTTCTTTGTGATTATTTCGGGAGTCGGGGTAGCCGGGAAACAAACAAGCGGCCCCTCTCCTTCCAACAAGGGGGTGTGGAGACCAGTGGTTTAAAGTATTACTGCCGGTGCAGAGGACCCTAGTTTGGTTTCTATCACCCACACTGGGCAGCTCAGGAACCCAAAGTCCTCTCTGGTCCTCCAGAGGTACAGGGACTCAGGTGTAAATACTAGTTTATACACACACTCACATAATTTAAAAGGTTAAAAATCTTAAAAATACTGATGATACATTCCAAAATGTTCTAATATAAACCTTCAGACCAGTCTTCAATGGAATGGATTGTCTCTGAACAGAAGCCATAATTGCTATTCAAAGGGCATCAAAAACATCCAAATAAAAATTTAAACGGATTTCAGCAATCGGAACAGACTCGGACCCTCAACTCTAACACGACTACTGCCCATGAGCAAGTCCAAGTTTATCAAAATGTCAGGATGAACCCTCATCATGGCAAAGTGCCGCCACTTCCATGTACTGTTTCTATAGAGTTGTCTCAGAGAAGCAAATGGCGAACCAGACGCTCAGTCTGAACAGCTCTGTCAGAGGGAACACAACACAATCCGTTTCTAAGCTATTAATAACATTACTGAAGATAAGATTCCCCCTTATTTAATGTAGACAAATCCTAGTCAGATCCTGCACTTTCCCCAGTCTTCGACAAACACAGTTTCCTACAGAGACCTCCCCGAACGTTCTCCACACAGAAGTTGAGTGTCTATCCCCTTGCCTCATTTTCAGAGATAGGAATCCACCGAGCTCAATGCCACTGGGATTGCCTTCTAGAGTACCCTGGGGTCTCAGCTGCCAAGGGATCCTCCAAGTCCAAACAGCCCATGGGAATGTCAGCCCAGAACCCCAGTGTGAGCTGGAGAGTTGCTATGGTCAGAGACAGAAACTATCTATTGAGATTTTTCAGAGTCTGAGTACTACCAGATAGACACATATATGCATATGATATAAAAAAATACATACCGCAAAAATATTCATTTTATTTATGTGTATGTGTATGGCTGTGACATACAAGTACTCAGGTACCTGAAGAGGCCAGAAAAGCCTATCAGGTTTAAACTGGAGTCCCACCTGGGCACTGGGAACCAGGACCTTTGTAAGAGCAGCAAGTGCCGTTTGTCCTCTCATCGCCAGAGTTTCTGTGACTCACCTGGAGAGCAACTGAGACCCTGCATTCTTCTCAGGCAGGGCATAGAATATAAGTCCTGAGAATTCTGCTCTAGAAATAAGATCATTTTATAAGATTACCATTCTCACACAGGGTTTTACAAACTCTCATTTTTGCATAGAATAGCTCGACATGGAATTACTGAAGAGCATACAGCAATGAACTCAGAGGCCTCAAGTTTCATCCGTAACTCTGTAGTCAACACTGGCTGGGCTCGGTGCAGTGCATGGTGTGCGCATCTGCACTGCTGCTCACTATCAGCTATGACTAAGGCATTGCAAAAATTCTAAGTCCAACATACTCAGTACTACACAGGGAATCATGAATCTCTACAAAGACCAAAGAAGTTCAAGGACTATAGCTCCTACTTTTCGTGAAGTTCCTGACATAGGATGTGTTCTTCCTCAGACAACCCCCAATTCTCACTGTCGGTTTTTCAGAAAGGTCAGAGAAGAGGGAGAAAGAGTTCAAAGGCAGTAGGTGGTTTTCACTCTTAGGAAAAAGAAAACTATTCCAACTGGCTAGGGACTGGGGTGTAGCTCCGTCAGCCGGATGCTCGCACTGTATGCAAGGAGCTCTGGAATCATCCACACAGAGGCGTCCACAGAGTGCAGGCCTGTGTGTGTGTGTGTGTGTGTGTGTGTGTGTGTGTGTGTGTGTGTGTGTG
>NC_022031.1:63756064-63764549 GCF_000317375.1 Microtus ochrogaster | reverse complement strand
GAGAGAGAGAGAGAGAGAGAGAGAGAGAGAGAGAGAGAGAGAGAGAGAGGTGGAGGCCTGAGGCTCTCAGGAAGTCAGGGCCATCTTCCACTACCGAGGAATTCAAGACTGATATAGGAGATCCTGTCTCAAAACAACAAAACAAAACCTACTGAAAGCAAACACACCCTAGGTGTCACTCCTCTTCTTCACTCCTTTCCTATTTACTACGACTTGTTAAATCATCTTCTGAACATCAGTTCCCCCACTCATTGTCTTCCTCTACAGTGAGGACTGAATCCCACAGAAAGGTCCTTACAGGCAAAGCTAATCCTCAGTTAGTTCTGGCCTGTGGTCTCCGAAGGGACGGATTCCTTAGTGTCATCTCCATCTCATCTCGACAGGCTAGCCTTTGGCCATCAGCTGCTTCAGGTCTCCTGGCTCCAGCCGTACCTAAATGCTCTTAGCTCCTAGAACATCCCATGCTCCTTCTTCAGGAGCTTCCCACTCCCTTGACAAGGGCAACCGTCATTTGCTGCACAGTCAAAGATTCCTTGAAGGAATTCTGACACCTAAACACAGCACTAAGAAGTGCTCCCAGCAGGTGGACAGTCCTCACCCTCACACTGGAAGACTAAGAAGTGCTCCCAGCAGGTGTGGACAGTCCTCACCCTCACACTGGAAGACTAAGAAGTGCTCCCAGCAGGTGTGGACAGTCCTCACCCCTCACACCAGAAGCAACTTGAGGTATCACAATGTGTGTGTCCCTGGCCCAGACTAATCTGAGTGAAGAAAGCCATCTATCTGGTTTTCTTTATTCTCCTAGACTAGGATGTAAATATCTAATAAGTAAATATTAGCTGCAAACATACACTGACTGGAGGCTAGTTGTATCAATCTCAAAATTGGTTTGTTTACAAATATCGAAACAGTAAAGGTTGATATCTACAAACAGCCTGAGGATTTTTTAAAAAGAAAAGTTTACTTGTAATAAACTATTGGGAATATCACTGTAATAAACTATTGCCCTAGCAACAGAAAGCATTTTGCCTAGAAACTCACCACCAGCAGAATTTACACACATGACTAGAATGCGTGTCTTCCATGTCCACGCCTCGGGTCGTTAGGCTTTGACTCACAGTTATTCATGGGCAGCATTGAGAGCAGCAGCGAGCACATAGTTGGTGCCTACTAATTGCATGCTGGATGGATACTGAATGGAACCAAAGTATTTCCAGCAACTTCTGCATCAAAACTGAGATACTCTATTAAGTGTCAACCTTGATATTCCTGAGAAAAATCTTGTTACTAGAAAAAGGTAGGACTCCGGGGGAGCCCATTCTATCAGACAGGACAAATGGAGCCTACTGACAGAAATGGCTTGGTCTTCTGATCACAATCTAATCAAACCTAAAGTGGGAAATGCTCCTAATGGCTCCCAAGCAATCTGGAGAACAATGGGCTTTTGAGAGCCTGATTAACACATAACTCTGGCTCTTTCTGAGATGGGGAGAACAATGGCCATTTGAGAGCCTGATTAACACATAGCACCTGCTCTTCCTGGGGGGGGGGGGGAGAGGGATGCAACCTTATTAAATATAACCTCTAGGACACAAGCTGAAAATTCTTTACATAGTTTGATGATTATGCATTCAACAAAAGCTGGTCCAACACGTTTATGTGTAAGGTCCAGCTGTATGGTCAAAAAGTCACATCGCAGCACACTGAGCAAAAGAAGGTCACAAAAAACATTTACAACACTAACTCGAGTTAGAAAAACAGAGCAGTAACTACAAAGCAAAGTAAGCACAAAAATGCTAAGCACTGTTTTCTTGATTTGCCCGTTTTAGGCTCTCGGTAACAAACACACTTTGTAAAGGGAAAACCCACGTGAAACAGCCTTCATATCTCTCTACTTTGACTTTCGTCCGTCTTCAGTCTGGGAAGGTTATTAACCCTCACACACTGCTCTGAGCTACAGACGGAGATGCCTGGAACTCAAGCCTGTGTATGACAGATACCAGAGGGTAGGTTAGATAACTGCTGAGCATCAAAAGAGATGAGCTTCCAGGAAACCATCAACAGCCAGCTGCTGTCTACAGTGAGACAGGAAGGGTGAGGATGTGTCTAAGATACTATCAGTGTGTCAATCTGCTCGCCCTATCCGCCCTTCAGAGCAGATACCAACTCTCCCAAAGTGGACCATCGCCTATTCTGGCCTGCAACGCACATGCAGCAAATCAGTGTATTTTCACAGGAAATAAACTGTGGTATATTACCTCAGGACCAGTATCATAATCTTTACTCCAGTCTATGACTTTATGCATAAGGAAATGAAAAGACATTTTTTATAAAACATGCTCCCAATAAATTCCTTTACAAAAAGTTATACTACTGCTTAAAGTACCTGCTTTTAAAAAAGCAAACTCGGAGATCGTGCCTACTCTTAACCATTTGCCAGCAAGAGAACTGGAGTCCAGACGTACTCAATGACTTCTTCATTGTAGCTGGCACAGAACTACAAGTCCCTAGAGTCCCCAGGCTATGACATGACCACACTTATGGCTTTAGACAAACTTGCCAACATATTTTTAATAAACTAATTGTAATAAATGAAAGTTCAACTGTGAATAAAATTACTAAAAGAAACTCATCTTGATAAATCAAATTCCGGGGGAATATACTCAAGGGTCGTTATGCCTGCTTTAAGTTATAATGACATCTTTGGCCGTCAGTGTTCCGTCAGTACAGGCTCTCTGGTCTCTCACTCAGAATAAATCAAATAAAGAAGCAGAGTCTCTCAGTGGCTGCTTCTGACTGTCTGAGACTCCATGCTAACAGCTGGAGTAATGAAGAGTTGGCAGCATCAACCCTTGAAGGTGCCCCGTGGAGACACTGCATGATGAAGGCTGCGTGACGGCGGACACTTGGTGTTTTTACATTTGCTTACTTTACTTTGTTTACACACAAGACATACTACTTCTGCTTAAATAGTTCTGTCTTGAAAAGATGGGATGGACTTGAAAACTCACAGGCCTCTCTCCCACTGCAGCAGAGTAGCTGAGGCTTGGTGGGCCTTTTGTTGCACTGAATATAGAGCAGTGGTGGCTAAAGTCTTTCCACCAAGTGTGAGGTCGGAAAGATTTAACCGTGCAGGCATAGGGTCAACTCAACAACTGAACCTTTAGTCTTTGCTCAACAAAAGAAAGAGAGAGAGAGTCCGGATGGAGGGGAGGGAGGGGGGGGAGGGAGGGGAGGGAGGGAGGAAGAGATGCAAAGAACAGACATGACGTACAGATGCCTGAATCTCAGTCTCACAGAACACTCATGCGCATGAAATCACCCTGTGGTGGAGTTTGGTCTGACAACTTACTCAGCTCTGCAGAACCCTGTACAACACCTGACAGCAGGAAGAAGATGCTTGATACCCAGGGTTGCTAAGGAGAGCAACCTCTGAGAAAGCCAGTGCTTCTTGCATGGAACTGAAACAGGCACTAGCTAAGGGCAAGTTATTTTATCACTCTGTGCTTCAACTGTCTCAACTCTAAAATGAAGGTAGGTGTGAGTATTGAATAAGCAATGTGTACTTGAGAGACTGGTGCCCAGTGTTCCTTACAGACAGTGCAGACAGAGTTAAACGTTTACAAGTAAGCTTCTTGTCCTATTTCGGGGCTGCAGAGAGCAGAAAGAAATAATAAATAATGAGCAAACATATCACAGTTTTGTAGTAGATATTACTAAACACAATTTACAACACAAAGTCTATCTCGAAAGAGTAACTCTAAGTTCCCCGGATGACTAAGCAGACGCTGGGGCCAAGTCTGGTTCAAGTCTGTGACATTTGTCCTTCAGGAAACACCACCTCCTAAGACCAATGTGTCTCCACTGCTGTGATGGAAAACTACATCAGGCATGTAACTCTGCTCTGTACGTGGAAGTGGCACAGTGCGTGAGGAAGACAGGCATGTACGCTACCATTGACGGTTCTTATAATATTTAAGGTTAATGGATATGTTTCAAATATTTAAAATTAGTGAAAATAAATTTCCCACGTACACTTGTTTGCAAGACAGAATATATAGTTTTTGACATTGTATTATTTTTTTCTTCGACTAAAGCAGAAAAGATGTTTAGGAACTCCCCGTGGCACAGTTTTACATCAGAGCCACTTGATGTGGAAATATTATTATGAATTTCACTACTCATACAACCCACAATCATGGAGTCTTCTGGGATCAAGAACATCATTTACTGGAAGTAACTTTAAAATGCAGGTCTCCAAGGAGGGTCTCGCAGAGTGGATATTACAAGGCCAGCTCAATGTTTATTAGGTGAAGGGGAGGCAGTCTGAACAGACTTCTCAGAGCATTTCTTCTGATTTCACTCTAAGAATTTTGTTCCTATACCTACTACCAACAATCCCTCCTTATTGATCTGAGTCCTTTTTAACTAGACTGAGGAAAGTGAAACCTCAGGTTTCTAGGAGAGGAGAGATTTCATTTGCTAAATTTAAATAGTGTCTGCTTCTGCTTCTAAGGTGTGCCAAGTACCAGAAGTACTGAGACTTCCCCAGGCGCTCCACCCCTCTCTCCTGCCTCCATATCCACCGCTCCTGTGAGGTTAGTTACAGCCAGGCAACTTGGACCCAGCAAAAAGGGAGAAGCGCTGCAAGAGACGTCAGAGTCCAGAATTAATTCACTGTTCTCAGCAACCACGTGCAAGGCAATGTAACTTGTATTTGGATCTAGTCCTCTTTCAAAGTCCTGGCACAGCTGTCCCAAGGCTGGTCAGAATTTATGCTCACAGTTCACACTGTGAAATGGTAAGAGTCGAAGGGCTGAGAACCTGGAAATCTCAGTGCAAATTCTAGCTTAGAATCATTAAACGTGGGGAACAGCCATCCAGTCCCTTTCAGAGTGCAGTCAACGCTGGGTATGGGGACTCACGCAATGAAGCAGGCGACTTGCTAAGGCAGGGGAAAAGTGAGATCGCTACTAGGGACGCTTGAAAGTACACAACACAGTTCCATGTTCACAGCACCAAGTGCAAGGCAATGGCTCTGCCAGATCAAACCTCAGAGTCAAAACAACATAAAGCTGTGGGTCCCTCCCCAAAACAAAGTTTGACCTATACCTGCATAAAGCAGAATAAGTGAACCTTTGCTTTTAGCCTACAAAGAAATGGAGGCTGTCACTGCTGCCTAGTTTAGCCTGCCATCGACAATCCAGTAAGAAGAGCAAACAGTCATCTCAGGTGTGTGTCTGGGCAGGAACCGTACTTAGCAACACGCAAACTCTAAGGTCAGAGATCCACAGCGATGGGCAGCAAGACCTGCCTATACAAGATCTCACCAAAGAGGCTGTGAGGAGGGAGACGCTTCACGGTTTGCAAGAAAAAATGATGGAACAGAAAAATGTAAATACAGACTTGGAGAATTATATTTCTTAAAGCTTAAGTACCGATTCTATAAAGTGCTATTTTCTAGTTTGAGAGTTTCAAATGTTGTGTGCCAGCTTGCTAATCTCTTTCTAGCACACGAGGATAATTAGAGAATTTGGTTAAGATCTAGAAGCAAGGAGAGCCCTTTTCCGTCTTCAGTATACTCAACTTTTATGACTGGCTTGGTCAGGTAAATAATGCCTTCAGCTCGTTACCTAATAAACACACATGACTCCACAGCGTGTTTGAGGAAGCAAGGAGTTCACACAGCAGGAACCAAGCAAAGATATTTTCAAAACCTGTGCTTTGCACGGCCTTTAAACCTAACTTCCTCTTTGGGCTAAATATTTTACCCATCGAGTAAATGAGAAAACAGCTTCAACTTGGGGGAGGAACGGGGTGCTTTCAAAGTCAATAAGGAGAAGAGTAGGAAACAAAAGAAGTATGCCCGGGTAGGCAGGATGGGTATGAAGCTGAGAATGAAGTTCTAGAAGGCAAAGGGGAAATCAGGTTAAATCAGGTTAAAGGCAACATTACCCCAACCTTCATACTCCTGAGTAAACACAACAAAAGGCCTCCCCTGCCATACGCCAGCTTAGATGATGCCAATGACCAGACCTTGTCTAGTGGCTTCCTATGCGGTCCTGCGCGTTTGTGTGTGAGAATTTTATGGCAGCACACACCACAGCAGCTGGTGGCATGTTTGAACAGAAGCCCTGCCTCTGCAGGTGACTCTACAAGTTCCAGGGTAAGAGCGGCTTCCTTTCTTTCTTTCTGTGGTAATAAAACCCTCTTACCCTTTTCAATAGCAAAGTAGTCTTTTTCTCCTGATCCAGGAATGCCAAAACTCATACTGAATAATCTTAAACTATTTCCAGTAGTAAAGTACTTCTTACAAATTTAACACTGTGACAGAAAAAAGTAACGCTGTAAATCAATAAATATCTTCCTCAATGTGTATGGATTTATTGAACAATTGAAAAATATTCCATGAAGAAACAGAGAGGGCCATAGGTTGAGGCTCTATCTAGGCCAGAGTTCAAAGTCTGGCTACACCACTTATTCCAGGTGACCACAGACACTAACAGCAGAAGGAGCACACAGCTGACAAAATGCAACTTGGGTCTGCAAGCCAGCCTCTGCTGCATACATGTATCTTATGTAATCCTAATATTCTATCAAACACGGTCCAATACTTCCCTCATTTACACACAAACGGAGGTACAGAAAGAACAGACAACTTAGCCAAGGTCAGCAGATACTTAGACAGCCCGGTGCTCTCTCTCTGGATGCAGGCAACAACTTTCAGATGTGTACAGTCACTGCTATTGGCTGAAAAGAGCCTAGAAGGACAGTTAGCACTTTCTGTGGGGATGAGGGGAAATGCAGGCTGTGCTAGAGACAGAGCACACTATCAGAAGGAAACTAAACAGTAGTCTAAGGTTGACAGAAATCTATGGTCATATTTCACAATGCAGAAAGGTAAAAGTTGAAAGGCGAGGCCAAATTATTGCTGACTCTCAATACTTCATGCGGTTCCCTTTTAGTTGGGGGCTGAATACCATGCGAACTCTAGCTTAGAATCACCAAACTGGAAACTCGGTCATCTAGTCCCTTTACTGTAAAAGTGAAGTCAAAGCTTTTAATCAGCTCTCCTCAACTAAGGAAGCTGAGGCAGGAGAATCACTGCCACTCTGAGGCCAGCCTGAGCTACACAGTGAGTTCTCTAAGACAGCCTGGGCTAGAGTTATACCCTGTCTTAAGACAAAACAAGGTCAGATAGGTTTAATAATTTGTCCTAAAGCCATAAAGTTTCCCATCTAGTAGTCCCGACCTCACCAGCCGTGTTTCTACCTGAAATCGGGTGCACGCTAGCTACTAGAGAGATCTACACAGAATAAGCAGAACGTATGTAAACAGGGCAAGAGGGAGTCTTAAGATGGTGTAAGAAAAGTAGAAGCTCATTTTGTTTTAGTAACCCGCCCGACTGATTTCAAAATAGAACTCTTAGCTTTTACATAGCGTTACAGCAAATTACTTTTAAGAATAACAAATCTAGGAAACTCCAAAAACTGGAGTCTACTGCTGTCTCCTGCACTGTTAAACAAAAGCGGCCCTCAGCCCCATGTAATCAGATACTTGAATCAAAACCTGGATGCCTTAACTCAGGGCAGAGAGTAAGCTAGGGCGGTCAAGTGCCCAAGAGCTGCCAAAGCTGCTTCAGACACGCAACGGCAACGGGACACTTACCTTTGCCCGCCTCCCCTGGCCCAAGTGAAAAGGATACTTCATTTTCTATCAAACTCATACACAAACACACGCACCCAGAAAAACAGTTCTTTATCAGGTCTTCCGAGGGGCTGTGTTATATGCATTTATAGGATACATTACTCAGGGTACCATGAAAATGTCAATGACTCCTCTGCTGAGTATCTATCTGATAGAGGGCCTCCCCCAGGATGGCCACAAGGCCGCTAACAGACAGATCTGGGGAGAGGCTGGAGAGGAGGTCCCCACTTACCGAAAACACTGCATTCTGAAGCCCAAAAGGTATGGGAGTCAACCGGGCCAGCGCCACCACCTTCAGGCCGCTTCCTCCCTCCACGACGCGGATAACGGCGCTCAGCTTGTCGCTGCTCTGGATCCTGGCGGCCACCCAGGCGGTGAGCAGCCTCTTGCAAACCACATGAGCGATGAAGGTGCCGATGAGGACGCCCACCACCATGAGCCCCATGCCTAGCACGAAGCCGTACAGGTAGCCGGCCGCCACATTGAGCACGATGTAGCCCCAGCCGCAGGGGAAGGAGACCACGATGAAGCCCACGACGAAGAGCAGGACCCCGAGCAGCGAGTCGAGGCTCTCCACCCAGAGCAGGAGGTGCTGCAGATAGCGGCGGACCAGGGCCAGGGAAGCGAAGCACAGGGCGGCCAGCACGCACACCAGCACGAGGCTCCGGCACCAACAGGTGCTGCCGAAGCAGCAGCACCGCCAGTTTCTCACCTCGGCCACCCCGACCACCACGCCGCCGCCGCCGCCGCTACCGCCGCTGGTCCCGGGGCCGCCCGC
>NC_022031.1:63748529-63755844 GCF_000317375.1 Microtus ochrogaster | reverse complement strand
CTCCGCGCCGCCCAGCCGACCGGCGTGCTGCAAGGCCCGGGGCAGCGAGTGGAGCAGGCTCCCGCCGGGACTCCGCATGCCTGGGCCTCAGCCGGCCAGGGTCTCCGCTCCCGCCGCGTCCGCCACTCGGCGGCCTTCCATGACAACCCCGCACGCCGGGCCTCGGCTCCCTGCGTCCGCTGCGCGGGGAGGAAACGGCCCGGAGTGGCGAAGACGCGGTCCCGCAGGGAGTCGGTCGAGTCTGGACTGGGCGGCCAGCAGAGCCCGCCCCGTTGGCCCGAGGGGGTGGGGCGAGATGAGGGGCGGGGCCATCTCTGGGCTGCCGGCCACGCCTCCGTGACGCCCGGCCTGGGTCTCTAGGGCAACGGAGGCCTCTGCTGGCGGCCGGGGCGGAGGATGGGGCGGAGGGGAAGCCACGGGAAGCGGAAAGGGGGACCCGGGGCTGCGCGCTCCCCTCTCCTCCGGGCGCGCCCGTGCCAGACCCTTGGCCGCAGCGGCTGGCCCTCTTTCCTGGCGCCTGCCTAGCGGTTCCCGAAGTGAGCTCTCCTGCTGTCTCTCACACCCGAGGCTGTCTGGCGACTTGAGAAAAGGGCAGACGTGCCTTTCCAGAAAGCCAGGTCCCTCCCAGTGTTGCTCCACAACTCTGCCTTTTAGGACCCCAGGGCACTGGTTGTGAGAATTGACTGAGAATGTGTCTTCTCAGTCCCTAGTCCTTTGCTGAGTGCCAGGCTCTGTGCTGGCGACAGAGGAAAAGATCCTTGGAAGACCTCTGTTAAGGGCTCCTCTTACCAGGGGACCCCTTTTCATTGGCTGTAAACTGGTTGATGGCTGACGCAGCTATAGTAGGGTGAGGAGCCAAGGATTCTATTTAGAGTTCTTATTTGAGGTAGTAGATAAGGAGCCATTGACCAAAGGAAAATATAACTATGCAAAAAAAAAAAAAATGAGGTGGACGCATAAGAGTTGAGATGCCCAAAATACCATCCAAAATGTGGCATTCCAATAGATGGTTGAAAATACGAATATGGCATTGACACGAGTTATCTATCACTCCTAGTAAAGTTGGCATTGGGGTACAGACAGCAGTTAAAACCACGGTTATGGGCAAGTAATTGGTGGTAGGTGCACCAAACACTCCCTGTTCTCAGTACGTGGTAGGCTGGCTTGTCTGTCCAGGCCTTGTGTTCTGGGTCCATCTTCACGACATAGTTTGCCAGTGAATTGTGACTAGCTTCTAGATGCGGATGCAAAGACTTTCCAAAAAGCTTTCCCTCTATGGCATGTCAACTATCAGTGTTCCAGACCGTGAGCCCTACGGTTCTTCATCTTCAGAAGAAAGATACCGAGGAATAAGAATTTCAATTACTTCATGAGTGGGAAGGAAAGCAAGCGACATGAGAGTGTTATTACCAGGTCTTTTTCACTTCTCAGCGATGTGAGAATAGTTCTAAGAAATGAAAACTGAGACAGTATTGTGCTGCTTAGACTCTTGTGAGAAGAATCCGAAAGACTGCCTCGATATTAAATTATTATTATTATTTTATTGTTGTTGTTGGGAACCCAGGAATATTTCCCACTGTGTTCTCTAGCCATGGTCTACTACCATGACACCAACTCCATAAGTAAGCCTTGAGTTAGTCTCCAGTTCACATTTTACAGGAGACTATAATCCAGATGCAGAGCCCTTGGTTCTCAGCCAGCTCGTGGGCTGCTGGCCGACCTGGATGTGCCAATCTTGGATCATGAGTCCTTATCAAAACAGGGCCGTGCCTACCCAAGCTATTATCTGTGGCCATGGAACGTAGTGCTTTGGCCACCGAAGTAATGGAGTGTTTCCACTCTTCCTTGGCCATAATTTTTTTTCATAGGATTGTGAAAACTTCACAAGAGGAGATAAGGCATGCCTTGATCCATACACAGCAGCCCATCATGATCAGCCTAAACCCCTCATGGGAAAATGACCTACAAAGGTGTTTATGATATCACCGTCTGCTGCCATTCCTACCTCATCCTTGCCCTTTCACCCACTGGCCCACTGGCCTCCTCCTCTCCTGCGTGGGCATGTTTCCTGCTTAAAATTGTTCACGTCCTATTCTTGCGGATCTTCCTTGGGTGAAGAAGCCACCCTTGTCACTTAGAAAGCCCAGCCCTGCCCCCCCCCTTTTTTTTACTCATGTTAAGCTCTGCAGGCCTCACTCAGAGGTGGCATTCCTGATGACTTTGCCTACCAAAGAGTGAGGTTTTCCCTGCCTTCCTGGTAGCACAATCCCCACCTGGCATTGCCTTGTGTTTGCCCTCCGTTGCCTGTCCCTCAAGTGAAGACACTGTGAAGATCGTTTTTACTGTCTTTTGAACCCCAATAACCTAGCTTTCTAGGATACCCGATAAGGTTTTTGTCTTTAACTTATTTAGTTTATTGCCGTTAATAGTTAAGAGCCAAAGGAATGAATTTCATTGTGGAATTTTAATAATTAGTTCTTATTTTGCCACCTCTCCTAATGTCTTTCTCTGCCCCCTGACCCACTTTTAACAGTCTCCTTCCCCGCCACCCCTCAATAATTCCCTTCTGCATTCATGGTACAATTCATGTATCCAATAATAATCTCTCTTTCACCCCTCCCCACTTTCCTGAGCCTCTCACTCCCTAGTTTCATTACACGGGCACGTGCGCGCATACACACACACACACACACACACACACACACACACACACTTGTTTTGCATAGGTCAGCACATGCAGAATTTGTCCTTGAGTCTGGCTTATTTAACGTTATACAGTGTGTTCCATCTTTCTTTATTCTACAATGTCATAACTTCAGATTCTGTTAAATCTGAGTAAAATTCCCTATGAATACGTATCACACATTATCACTTTTTTTTTAAATCCAGGTATTTTCCAGGGTGGTTCTATTTCTTAGCAGCCATAAACATGAATACGCAAGTACCTCAGGGCTCTTCGGGTATATACACCCAGAAGTTTCTTCGGTTTTTTTGTTTATGGTATAGAGGTTTTTGTTTGCTTGGTTCAGTCTTTTGTTTTGATTTTGGTTGTTTTTTGTTGTCTTTCGTTTTTTCTTTATTTTTGGAGAACCCTGCATTCTGATTTCCATAGTGGCTGGCAGTACGCTAGTAGCTGTCACCCCAGCAGTAAGGATTCCCTAGGGGTTTCTTTTCCCCATGTCCTCCCCAGTGCTGGCTCTCCTTTCTTCATGGTCACCTTTCTGACTGGAGGGAGAATCTCAGAATGATTCTAATTTACATTTCACGAATGGCAAAGCAATTTGTTGGCCACTGACAGTTCTTCCTTAGGGAACTGTCCACTCAAATCATTACTTCACTTATTGATCAGAAGATTTGGGGCTGTCTATTAAACCTTGGTATGCTCCAGAGATTAAGCTTTAAGTGGCACCCAGTTGGCAATGATATTTCCCCCTATTCTATAGGATTTCTGTTCATTCTCTGTGTAGAAGCTCCTTACGTTTTGCACAGTCCCACTTGTCAGGCCTTAGAGTTATTTCCTGTGCTGCTAGGGTCCTTTCCAGAGAGCTCTTGACTATGCCCACATAGTCACATGTTTTCCCCTGACAGCTTCAAAGCCTCTGATCTGATGTGAAGATCTTTGATCCATTTTGAATAGATTTTTCTGCGGAGTAAGAAATATGGATCTAATTTCATATTCAGTTTTTCTTGGCACCGTTTATTGAAGAGGTTGTCACTTTCCAATGTATGTTCTTGGCACTTTTATTAAAAACTAGGTGGATATAGCTATGTTTGTGTGTGTGTTTGCTTATAGGTCCTCCATTCTGGTCTTTTTTCCTGCATATGTGGGGTGTGTGTGTGTGTGTGTGTGTGTGTGTGTGTGTAAGTGTGTATATGTGCACGCACACACAGCACAGGAGTGCCCATGCACCATGCTGTGGACTTCTAATTGCCACAATGTCTGCATCATAATTTGGCACATTAGATATTGTGATGCCCTCACTGGCTAACAGAGCACATCTCCACACCACAGTAGCAACTATTTTAAAAGTTCTCTTCAAAAAACCTCTACCCATGCAAAGCTTGGATTGATGGTTCTATAAAGAAACAATTTTCAAGGCAACAAAAACATGAAGCAAAATTGGAATTATTAAGAATAGAAAGATTCTCCAAGAGGGCAGGAGTAAGCACACCCAAATAGGAAAAGTATGGGTTTCTCTGAGAAAAAGTCACAATTGGGTTTCAATACAATGGGTATGTGTTATGGGATACTTGATCACCCGGAGAAACCTAAGATTGTGTTAATAAAATAAGCCTTGGATCAGATGGTGGAGCCAGCAACTCGTTGACAGGAATTAGCCATAGAGAGTACAGAAGAGTTAAGAAAACAGAGACACATACGAAAAGGATTGGGGAGGGTCTTGGGGTTTCGCAGGCTTTTTTGACTTGGGCCAGCTGGAGAGCCAGTCTCTTGCTGGATCTCTGGCCAAAACGGAAGGCACACAGTGGCAGAACTGGTGCCAGCAGAACCAGATGTCCTGCCAGGCTGTGGTCTGAACAGTGAGGTGCTATGTGGGGCCTCAGAGCTGCAGACAGTAGTTACAGTATCCGTAGGTCAAGGTGCAGCCGATAAGACAATGGAAAAACAACAGATTATATGGGGCTTGGGTGACTCTTTAGTTACTTCCCCAAAGATTGTTAGAGAAAACACCCCCACTTTCTAGCCTTCCCCTGAGCGTATAATCTGTAGTAAAATTAAAGGGCAAAGAAGCCCTGTCAGTAAACAAGGTGGATTTATGAGAGGCATCATTTGCTTCTAGGAATATAAGATGATATATCATATTAGCCCTATGTAAGCCTAGCTTTATTTTTTTGATTGATAAGTTTATAAGATCTGGCCTCAAATGAGAGCAAAACACACAAGGTTTTAAAGGTAATGTACATATATGTATTAATACAAGTCCAGACTCTATATTGTATATAAACCAGCCAAAGATGATTTTTTCGTTTTATGTTAGAACAATTAAAATATGCATCACCTGTCTTGTGTTTTATCTAGGTTTATTTGTTTATGTCTATAGCCAGGATTTTCAGGGGGGTATCTGCCAATCAAATCTGATCTCCATCAGTCTTGAATAAATACACAGCCTTTCATTGTCTATGGAAACAAAAACATAACCTCTTCCCCAACTCAACATGATTTTTCAGTTCCATTTTGAAATTAAGACATTTTAATATGTGTGTGTGTGTGTATGTGTGTGTGTGTGTGTGTGTGTGTGTGTGTGTGTGTTGGTTTAATTTAGCAGTTTCCATAATCCAATGTCCCTCAGCAGCTATTGTTCACTCATCAACAATCAAAACATTTAAAGTCAATGCAACACCACACAGCATCCAGATTCCCCGTGTAGTTCTCATCTCTACTTGTCTTTTTGATATTAGTTTATTTTCTCTTTAAAGACTTTATCTTATTATTTATAAACTATTTTTTCTATGACTGTCTATACCCATTTTCTTTTTAAAGCCTACACACATTTTTTAAACACAGTGTAACCTGTTTAGAAGATTTTTTTTCTGTCTGAACCTGCTTTACTGTGTATCTGTAATGTTTTCTGTTTCCATGAGTAAAACTTAAACCACCACACAACTTATGTACTGCAGCCCACATGAGAGACTGCAGGACTAGGAAGCTGCCTTCAGTTCCGTGTGTGTGTGTGTGTGTGTGTGTGTGCGTGTTTGAAACCTTTTTTTTAAGCTTCCCTAGGTCTTGTGTGGAAATATGTGTCTATTATTCTTTCTGTTGAAGGCTGCTTTGGCTATATGAGAGCCTTTTGTGCTTTCCTGTGAACTAAAATTTTTTTTCTGGTTCTATGAAGAACATCTTTGGAATTTTGCTAAGAATAGCATTGAATCTATAGATCATTTTTGCTATAGCCTTTTCAAAATATTAATTCTGCCAAACCACAAGCAATGAGATTCTATCCCTAACATTTTTTTCCCATTGCTGTTTTTAATGTTTTAAAGTTTTTGTAGGATGTATCTTTTACATCCTTGGTTAGGTATCTGTTTGCCTTCCTGTTAAGATAAAATCCCCGTGACAAAAGTAACTCGGGGAGAAGGGGTTTATTCTGCCTCACAGTGTATCCGCAAGAGCTTAAAACAGCTAGTCACATGATGTCCACAACCAGAAAGCAGAGAGCAGTGAATGAATGCCAGCTGCTGCTCAGCTCCTCCTCTCCTCTTACAGAGTCCAGAGTCCTAGCCAGGACACAGGTGTTCTCCCCCTAATGAATGTGCTCCGGATAACCCCTCACAGATACGATCATGGAGCCCTGTCTACTATCTGTCAGGCTGACAAGCAATACTAACAACCATCACTTTGGGCTTAGTTCTACCATTTTCTTGTTTTGTTTTGTTAAGGCAAATAGGATATTTTTCTCTAGTAAGTGTTTTTTATTGGCATATGGAAAGGTTACAAACCTTTATATGTTGATTTTGTATTCTACTTTCTTAAAGTGTTTATCAGATCTTTTTTATTATAGAATCTTTAAGTGGAGGATCATGCCAATGACAAATTGTGATATTTGACTTCTTCCTTCCATATTTGTATCCCTTTTATTTCTTTCTCTTGATTTGTTGCCATAGCTAAGACTTCAGACACTACCATAAATAAAGGTGGGGAGAGTGAGCACTCTTGTCTCTTTCTAAGTTTGAGCAGATGCTTCAATTTTTCTCCAATTAGTATCATATTGGCTATAGGTTTGTTGTATAGACCCTTTATTGACCTGAAATATACCCCTTATATTTGAGTTTCTTCTAATTACTCATCATGAAAGGATGTTGGATTTTCTCTATTGTGCTAATCATATGGTTTCTTCCCTTAAACTATGTTTTATATTATATTTTTAATTTGCCTATGTTGAATCAGTCTTGTATACCTAGGATACAACCATGTTCATCTTAATATGTCAGCTGTTTGATGTTTCCTTACACCTGGCATCTATATCAGGGAAATTAGTGTACTTTTCTTTAGCTGTGTGTCTTTATCCAGGTTTAGTATCAGGGCCGATAATACCTGCATTCTCTTCCTGGCCTCATCTCTGATTTTCTTTTCACTAACGTAGGCATTGTCAAAGGTGGCATATTCTTACAATTCAGTCTGGACCCACTTCTAGATGCTCACCTTCATGTTCCCAAGCTGCACTTCAGCCATAGTCTTCAAGGCAGAGCTTCTCTGGCCACACCTCCACCCATGGGATGCCATGTCCATCCGTGTCTGTCTTCTCTGGCCACGCCTCCACCCACGGGATGCCATGTCCATCCGTGTCTGTCTTCTCTG
>NC_022031.1:63699598-63748172 GCF_000317375.1 Microtus ochrogaster | reverse complement strand
TTCTCTGTCCACGCCTCCACCCACGGGATGCCATGTCCATCCGTGTCTGTCTTCTCTGTCCACACCTCCACCCACGGGGATGCCATGTCCATCCGTGTCTGTTTTCTCTGGTCTCTCTTTCTTTAGTGCTCACATTAACAGGGAGTCATATCACCTTCACATTCACTCCTGACCTAGCTCGGTAGCACAGGCCTGATTGTCCTGGAGGACAATGGGCAGTTTCTCCTGGATTCTGATCCATAGAGAAAATTGGTACATTTCACTGAGATAAACTTATTAATTATTCATCTGTTTCCCACAGGAATAGAGTCCTATTTTTATTCAAACTTTCTTCTTCTACCAGGCCACATGGGAACAACTTCTGGTCTGCCGTTTATGCAGAAGTGACAGAATAAATATTTTTACATGCATCAAGGAGAGTTGGACAGCGTGCCCGAGTGCTGCCCATCCTCTGCTGATCCCCCACCAAGGTTCATCCTCCATTCTTTCCTGCCTTGATAGACACTTCCTCTTTCCCAGAATTCTCCTGTTCTCATTGACTCACCCATATTTCCTGCCTGGCTACTGGCCAATCAGCATTTATTTAAAATATAATTGACAGAATACAGACCATTCTCCCACACCAAAGCTCACAAGAGAAGATGTAAGGGCTGGGACAGGTTGAGCAGGAGATGGGATTAAGATACGGGGTAGATTACAGGAGACAAGGCATTTCCTCTGAGAATCAGAGAGGAGCCATTTCTCCTGTTTTCCATCCTGTTTAACACAGATGGGCTCTGTCATTTGAGGTTTTATTTGGCTGTGGTTGGGAGAATGCAGATAGTTTTGTTTTTCCTTTGATAAGCTGGGGTGGTATTCATAAATTTTCTTGAACATTAAGGAGAGCTGATTTATGGTCCCAGCTTTTTGTCAATCATACAACAGGCAAAGGTTTTCAAGTTCCTTGTAATGTAGATGGAAGAACATTGTTAACTAATCTTGTTTAAATGCCAAATGGAAGGTGCTATTAAAAACAAATTGAATGGCAAATTACTCCCCACCCTCCAAAGGATCTAAACTGTGGTTTTCTATGTGCTGTATTTTCTCTATACTTACATAAAGGTAGGTAAATCCATAATAATTTTGACATGTGGATATTGAAACTGTTGATAACAGTTCACTGTGGTTTGGTGTTACTCAGCCAATCGTCTCTCAAGTGGAATTAGGTGTCCCTTTGCTTTGGCATGGTGGTCTGGGGTGTATTTGCCTTCCTCCACTGCCCTTTAAAATAGTAGATTTGAAGAGATTTTAGGATTCTGGGCTCATATTAGGACTTGGTTTATTTGTTAACAAGCTCAAGAAGTCTTGAGTTCTGCTCACCTTCCTATCAAGTAAACACATGTGCTACACAAGACTGCAGCTGGGTGAGCATACAGCTCTCCATCAGTTGGTGCCCTTGTGGACTGAGCATGGCTTAGTTGATGAAATGCTTTTCTAGCATGCGCAAAGCACTGGCCTGACCCCCAACACCTCATAAAGCAGGGCTGGCAGGGTATGCATGTAATCCCAGCACTTGGGAGATCTGAGGCAGAAGCTCAAGGTCCATCCTTAACTACACCTCATAAACCAGGGCTGGGGGATGCATGTAGTCTTAGCACTTGGGGAATTAGTGGCAGAAGTTCAAAGTCATCCTTAGCTATATAGCAAGTATATAGTCATCGTGGGATACGTGAGATCTCTCCCCCTTCCACACAGTCAAACATACACACAGCAGGTGGAACTTGGGATGACAATGCTACTCTTCAGTGGCTCTACTGAGGGAAACAGTTTGGGTGTATTTTGTAGGAGACAAGTGTCTTTCTTTTCAGGCTCACTGAAGCTATATAATTTAAATACGCACAAATATACCCCGATCCTGCATAACACTGCCTTTCTAAGCTAATCACTAATTCTTTCTAAATGATGGACTTTCAGCTTATTTGTTCAACAGGAATGCATTGAGGGTATATCCTGTGGCAACTCCTCTGAGAGCAGAAGGATGAATTAAAGGCACGTCTACATCGGGGAATGCAATCCTATTATAAGAAGGAGAACAACAATTCCATTGCAAAGCCCTTGTGACAACATCAAAGTGCCACTTGAGGGTTTCGGATGGCAGGCATCCGGAGACTGTCCTGATAGGGTGCCTGCTTTCCAATAGTCTTCTCACTAGACACTTCAAACTGAAGGCTTTCCTCGGCACTTGAGCTGATCGGGAGAGCAGCCAGCCTCAGCTGCTGCTTCTCTTCCAGGCAAAAACACCGCAGTTTTCACCAGGGCTTGATCTGACACCATCATTTGCATGTCTGGCCACACTTGAGAAAGTGCACAGCTTCCTGAGTGTCTCCAGTCTCTCCCACCTCACACACCACACCTCACAACACATTCGCTCGACCCTGAAGGAGAGCGTGACGGAGGGACAGATTCACATCCTCCATGTAAATGTTTACCTAACCGTTATTCACAGGAAGAGAATGAAGACACACAGGCTTGACTCTACAGATGCAACCTCTAGTCCAGAGCGGTCATACAACTTGATGTTTGCAGATTCTCAAGTCCAAACTCTGAGGGAAAGGAATCTCAGATTCCAAAGAGAAAACTGTTGATCACTTATAATGAATGAAAATGCCGGATCTTTTCATTAGTTCATTTCTGTTATTGTACAAGGTCATGTTCACTCAAGGTGCTGTTTGGTCTAGCTACTACGCTAACACTATGTATGTTAAATTCTTGTTTAAAGATGTACAAAAAGGAAAAACTCGGAATATCCTATTACCAACAAGACTTCGTTTTCTAGTACAGGAAAGACTGGTGTATAAAACTTCTACAAGACAAATATATCACTTCTTAAATAAAAATCTCTTTACTTTCAATCTGTATTTTGTGTGCATGATGTGTGTGTACCAGCACGTGCATGCTGTGGCAGAGCGTGGAAGTCGGCAGACTACCTGGAATTTATGTTCTCCCTCCACTTTGACGTGGGTTTCAGGGATGGAAGCAGATCGTCCGTCTCTGGCACGAGTGTCTTTCCTCACTGAACCTTCTCAGCAGGCCACTCAGCCACGTTAGCCTCACTTACAGAAAGGGAATTACACATTTTCTAACAGTTCAAAAATACATAATTTTTAAACTCTTCTATAAAGTAACAAATAAATCTAAGAGTAAAAAGAAGTTTAGGGATTTGAACTAGGTTTGTTTCAAGATTGCCAGTTTGTGAGATATGAATTTGGGACTTAATAGTTGCTCCTGGCCTTTAGGTTTAATGTGATTGATGACTGATAGTCAAATTATGCCCTTAGTTGAAGAGGAATCTTCTCTGGAAGGTGATTTATCTCAGTGAAAAAAAAAAGGGAAAAGAGTGAAAATGAGCAAAAGTAACAAATGAAATACTACGATTCCAGGACAGGCCTTAGGTGTCCGTTTTCTATTGTGTTATATCCTATGTGAGGATTTAAGATCGCCTATGGGATCAGCCCACGTCATAGAAGAGTAGAGTAAATCTTTAAGTCCTAAAAAGTGCCAAGCCAAGTGATGTATACACAAAGGGCAAGACAGGGCTGAGATGGGATGCAATATTCTGAAAATGAGCCTGCAGCACGTGACGGGACCAGCACCAGTGTGCACTGGCCTTGCAGTAGTGTTTCAAACCCGAGTGTGCATCACGTTTCCCTGGGGAGCTTTGAAAAGCACACTCCACTGGACCTCATCCCAAGAGGCCTTGATTGTGCAGGCCTGTGACCGAGGAGAGTGGGTATGAATTTGCATTGCTTACAAATCGCCAGGTGCAGCTGGCCTTTGAAGTACATTTTAAGAAACACTCCTCAGTTTTTGGATGCTGCCTTATGGTGCTACATGCAAATTTTGAAATCCAAGAAATAATTGAATAGGTTTGAATTTAGAAAATTTACTAGGCACTAATGAGGAGACTCAGAGAAGGAAACTGCCTAGTGGATTATTCCTCAAGTCCAGGAGAAAGAGTAGATGGATCTGCATCATTTGAGGAAAAATAAAACTAGACTTGTCTTCGCTCAGAGGACTGAGAGTCAGGACATGTAAGCCAAATAAACCCCTTTCTCCCAACCTTACTTTTTGATGGAGGAAGATCATTGGTTAATTAAATAAAGAAGCT
Source organism: Microtus ochrogaster (assembly GCF_000317375.1). Taxonomy (NCBI): domain Eukaryota; kingdom Metazoa; phylum Chordata; class Mammalia; order Rodentia; family Cricetidae; genus Microtus; species Microtus ochrogaster. The sequence continues at coordinate 63,744,025 of NC_022031.1, read as the reverse complement.
GCTTGCCCTGATAGGTTAAAACATAGGTGGGAGGAGTAAACAGAACAGAACGCTGGGAGGAAGAGGAAGTGAGGTCAGTCTCGACGGCTCTGCGCTCTGGAGCAGAGACACCATGCTCCCCTCTCCTGGGCTGACGCGGGGATAGCTCTGCTCTCCGAGATGCATGTGCTGAAGCTCCGACCCAGGATGGACATAGGCTAGAATCTCCCTGGTAAGCCACCTTGTGGGCTACAGTAGATTATTAGAGATGGGCTAGTCCAGGTGCGAGAGTTAGCCTAAAAGAGGCTAGATAGAAATGGGCCAAGCAGTGATTAAAAGAATACAGTGTCCGTGTAATTATTTCGGGGCATAAGCTAGCCAGGTGGCCGGGGTGCGGCCGGGGTGCTGGGGACGCAGCCCCGCTGCTCCCATTACTACAACTTTTCATGAAGATGTTTCATCCCTGCAGTATTGAGCTGGACTAAGGTAGTACAGAAAAAGAGCTGCTACCTTTAAAGGTAGTGAATACCATCGCAGCCCTGAGAGTGTTTTTGTAGGCTATGAAGATAAGTGGTGCTGTAATCAAATGTATAATTGATATTGCCTCTGCCTAAGCTGTGTTTAATCATCCAAAGCTGTTAAGGGAGAACTCAAGCCTTAGGAAGTTATCTTTTACTCTTCTTTTTCCTCCAATCAGTCTTTTTTTTTTTTTCTGGCATACTAGTAGCATCTGAAGCTGTATTCACCTAACTAGAAATGCTACTGCCCAGCCCCACCCATAGCTAAGGAATCTATGCAAATGTGCTCTCACCAATAAACTGAAGCTGCAGAAGTGATGTGTGCAACTCCAACCCAGCATGCTGAAAAAGAACCATCTCCTTCTCTGCTGTCTTTCTCTCTGCTAAGCTGGGATACTGACTTGACAGAGCCGGTCTACCAGCCTAGCACAACTAGGCTGTAAGATGAGAGAGGAACAACTCATTCAGGATCCTAGTATTGTACTCTTACCCTTTAATAAATATATTCATACTTTCTGACAAGTGAATACATTTCCTCCTTAGTGAAATGATGTTTGCTATTGTGTGATATATACATAAATAGATAAGATAAAAAAAATGCTAAAGAAAAGCTTAATTCTTCAAATGCCCTCCCAAATAATCCTGGAAAACATTCTTTCCTCTGTAAAAATATTTCTGCCAAATTTATACAAAGATGTTGGATGTTAAGTGTGTGGGATTATACACATCTGCATTTCTACCAAAACTGGCATCTTTAGTGATTGCTCACATAAAGTTGACTTCTTATCTTTTGTTTTATTTTATTTTATTATTTTTATTTATTTTATATTTTATCTTGCTTTCCTCCCCATCCAGCTCTTCCTGGAACCTCTTACATCTCTGCCCACCCAACGTTATGTCCTCTCTCAATCCTTCCCCCCCCCACCTCTCTGTCTCTCTCTTTCTCTCTGTCCCTCTGTCTCTGACTCTCGCTCTTCTTCACAGAAAAACAAAAACAGCCCCCCCCAAAATAAATATGCAAAAAACCCCAATAAGTCAAGAAACTCCAAAACAAAGCAAAAAAATCCAAAAACTTCACAAAAAAATAATTCTGGGTTCATTTTGTGTTGGTCAGCTCCTCCTAGACATGGGGCCAACCCTGAAGTGTGGTAGATAAGCCCAGTGACACTCCATTGGTGAAAACTGATTTTATTTTTGCCAGTGGGTACAATTGCAAATAGCTTCTTGGTTAGGAGTGAGACATCCCACCCCCCACCCCCGCCTTCTAGTGTTAGGAACCTGTCTGGCTTGACCTGGTGCAGATTTTATGCTTGCTGCCACAGTCTCTGTAAGTTCACGTGTGTTTCAGTTCCTGTTGTGTCTGGAAGACAGCAACATGTCATTAGGAGTCATTTCCCTTAGCAAAATAATAATAGTAGTGTTTTCCCTCTAGGCAATGACAGATAGGGGTTCCATCTCAGAAAGAAGGTCTTAAGTCCGGTTTCAAAAAAATGGTTTGTCTCTCCCATCCATTGGTGCCACTATAGCAGCAGAGTGTCTTACAAGCAGGCTGATGTTGTCTTTCACAGGTGTGTAGCTGGGTGATATTGGAGATGACCTTTCTTCTACGGTGGCGTGCAGGGTGCCGTCCAGTAACCTGGATGCTGGTCAGTAGGGATGAAGTTTCTCTGTGTTCATTGGCATAAACAGTGTTGTCTTTATCAATAGGACCTCATCATCAGATTGTGGAGAGCAACTGAGAGCCTTGACAAAGGCCTGTGATGTTTGGGGGGTTCTGTAGGACACCTTCGGTGGCGGATGACTCAACAACATGGAACTCGTTCCTGGCACTGGAGGTTTTATGGAGTGGTTTAAGATGCCAAGTTGAGGCATTGTCTCTCCCATTTTGGGGTGACTCCTTTTAGATGCCTTTTATGCATGTAAAAACTCAGGAAGCGTCTACAGTGGTAAGTTTCCATATAACTTTAAGGCCTTTAGCCTTAATTGCCGCTCCCCATATTCCCTCTTTTACCCTCTTCTCCCATCTCCCTCCCTATTTATCCTCCTATACCAGTTTTCCCCTTTATCTCCCCATGATACTGTGTTCTACTTCCCCTTCCTTGCGAGCTGGAAATGGTACTTTCAAGATCTGTGAAGAACTGTGTTGGAATTTTGATGGGGATTGCATTGAATCTACAGGTTGCTTTTGGTAGGGAATTCCTGTTTCCAGGTTCTACTTATCCTCTGACTTATGTTTTTTGAGACTCATTTTTGTAAAAATCAGGGTGATTGCTATTTCTGTTGTAAGATTATCAGGTAATGTTTGCTCTTACAACTCTGCCTTACAAATATTGTGTAAACATTTGCAGAGCAGCAGATCCCCAGATAAGCCCTAGTTCTGTTTGACTGATACAGACATTGCAACTGTGGAATGATCATAGATCAACCCACTTGTACCTCATGCTTGTCTGCTGGAATCAGACCAGTGGTTTTGTTTTTATTTCTTTTTTTTTTTTGACAGACTTTGGGTGGTTGTTGAAGAACAAAAATTATTTGGAATTAAAATGAAATGTGTTAACATTCCACAGACACAGAAAATGTGTTCTAGAGCAGAGAAGGAAGTGGTTTTAACACTTCGGACTTGAGGGTGCCCATCTGCCTTTGGTCCCTGCATAGCCTGCCTTCTTTTTAGCCTGTCTATCCATAGATGTGGCTGAGGAAACTCCCTATTGCAGCAGCAGCCCATTCATGCTGCACGGGGCAAGTTGAGCCGGGGTATTTTTCAGGGAGTTCCTAAGCAAGCCAACACATCCCTCAGAAAGTGGGAGAGAAGTTCAGCCTAGAGATCCAGTTTTGAGGGTGCGAGTGATGTAATGCTTCCTTAATCCATGGAAGCGGATGAGATTTGCTAGGGAGAAAAGAAGACACGCTGGGACTATAGCTCCCTGGTAATGCCCAGCACTCACAAGGACCTTGGTGTGATCCCTGCTGCTCTTTGCTTCACAGGCGACCTCCAGTGAACAAACTCAAGACCTTCCCCTCCCTGTGGAAAACTTTAACCTCTGCTCTTCACTGTGCCCCTCCCGCTCTGTGTTTGTCTCTCCCTTTCCTCCCTCCCTCCTCCATCTCCCCCAAGGCATTCCTGTCAGTGCTTGTCTGTGCTACACTGTGTGACCCCTGTATCCTTGGTTCTGAACATAAAACACATACCTTCACCCTGCACAGCCCTCAGTTCATACAACACCAACAAACACCAGCTGGAACCAGTCTTCGGTATAAGACTATTGCACATTCTTGTACATACAAAGCTTTTGTAGTTTTTGAGAAACATAGTGCTTTAATTATGGGAGAAAAAAGACAATATTTTTCTACCACCATCCCTGGCATATATTAAATAACTATATCTTTGGATTGTATTATGTTAGAATATTTTATTTTAAAGCTTGCTGGTCGAGTTGCTGAATTGGGCATCATAAAAAAGTATAAAACGATTGTTGTTTAGAATTAAGTCAATTTCTGAAATTTTCCTAAACATAACTGTGATATTTTGCAAAGCAAGCTTATATTCTTACACTGATGATGACATCATAAAAACTCTGAGAACTGTTAAGGAAGGATCTACTTTTCTGAAATATAAAATATTCTGGCAAGGTTTTATTATTTATGCAAAATTAATAAGAACATCGTTTACTAATATGCAAATATGCTTTTATTGCAAATCATTGGTAATTTTGATATGTATATATCAAAAATGCTTTAAAATAAAACTATGTTTTTATCAGTAAATACTTGATTTATACACCTTGTTTATATATGGTTACTCCCGAGGTTCTATAAATGTTACTCGGATGAAAACGCATCACCCTGAGAGAAATGTGAGAAGTCCTGATCCAAAGCTAAAAATAATAATAATAAAAAAAATGGCTTTGTTTTCAAGTTAAAGTCATGTGCAGCATACTGGTTTTGTCAATAGTGGGCCACCCCAAGATTATAGCGCAGCAGACACACTTTTGTCCCCAGGTGACTGTATTGAACACCTGATGATTCACGTGTCTGTGGTGATGCTGTGTCAACACAGCTACCGCGTGGCCAGTTACACAAGTGGAGCACATACTATTATGTACAGTACACGGCAACTGGTAATAATAAACAACGTTCCCAGCTGCTGTACTCACCGTGCTATGCTATTGAATCATCTTCTTAGCGTCTGTTCCTTCTGCTAACAAGAGTTTTCTGCGAAGCAGTTTGGAGCATTTCCTGCATTGCCATTTCCTTGCACAGCGTGGGTCCAGGAACCCTGATTCAAGGTGAATGAGTGTAGGAGGCACAGACAGACACACAGACACAGAAGAGCTTTAACTGTGGTCCGAGCTCTCTGAAGGAGAACTCGGCATCCCAGGAACTCAGGTGTCTTACACTCATTTGAACATGGGGGTGAGGCTATTAGAATACAGTTCACAGTTCAGTTTGTTGTATATAACTGAACAAGGACTTGGCTAATCTCATCCGGAACAGGCTCTGTAGGGGAGCAGACTTTAGTCTGTAAGCATCTGGGAAAAAACAAAAGCAAGGGTGAACATTTTCCTTACACACTGTCAAGAATTCACACTTGGACCTGAAGGAAGTCTCTTCATCCTTTGGAGCCTCAACTGGCAAAGGCTTTGCTTCTCCTGTGGGCCTGAGGCACTGGGGTTCCTGACACGACTGTGCCCATGGCAACAATACACATCCTCTCATTCCTTACATTGTGTCTCCTGATCTTGTCAAGAGGTCACATGGAGTGTTATACCACCTGTACATCATCTAGATTTCTTTAAGGACACTATGCTGCAGACAGGCTGAGTTATCTAATACTGCAGAGTAGCCCAGATGTTGAGCACCATGAGGCTGTGCTGGAAACTCTCATGTGCACTTTAAAGTACCATGCATGTAAACCCTCTAAAGAAGAATAAAGGGCCCCGGTTGACCATGTGAACTCTGTGAAGGGAAGATCCACCGCTGGTCCACCCACCTTGCCGAAAAAGCTTTCTAGGTGGAGATCTCTGAGACTCAGAAAATGAGAATTTATATGACACTGTTGCTAGGAAGAAATAATACATGTTACCCTGTGCAATGGGAAGTATTTATGCGTATTACCCTCTGGTACATTATCTTTCATGGCACAGTTTGAGAGCCTTGACTACACTGTGATTCACGGCAAATATCTGATCCTACCTGTGGTGGTGTTAAAAAAAAAAAAAAAACCAGCCACCAAACAGAGTGGCGCTATTAGGAGGTGTGACCTTGTTGGAGTAGGTGTGGTCTTGTTGGAGGAAGTGTGTCACTGTGGGGTGGGCTCTGAGGTCTTTTTCCGCAAGCCTCACTCACTGTGACAGTCAGCTTCCTGCTGTAGCCTACTCCATGTCTGGCTGCTTGCTGCCACGTTCCCCATTATGATGATAAAGGACTGAACCTCAAAACTATAAGAAAGTCCCCTCAATTAAATGTTTGCTTTGTAAGTGTTACCGTGCTCATGCTGTCTCTTCAAAGCAATAGAAGCCCTAACTAAGACACTGCTGATATTCACTTGTCTCAGTGTTTAGTCTTCCGTGATTGGAAACCTAGTAAGCCAGAGGAGCAGCAGCAGGACCAGGGGGACCATTTGTTAAAGGGGTCAGTCTCTGGTTCATGGTCACGGTGTTTTTGTCCTCCACAACTCTTTTTGCAAGCACCTGGTTCTGCTGTATGCTGTACTGTTTACAGTGAAGGCCAGGGTTTTCCCTGATGCCTATATTATTATCACAGATTCTACAACAAAATAGCATTTTTGCTTTAAGCACTTTAGTATGTGTGTGTGTGTGCATGTGTGTGTGAGCACGCACGAGTGTGTATGTGTGTGTGTGTGTGTGTGTGTGTGTGTGTGTGTGTGTAAGGACAGCCTTCAGTGTTGTTTCTCAGCTGCTACCTTTGTTCTTGATACCACACCCCTCACTGGCCTGCGGCTCACCGAATCAGGCTAGGCTGACTGGTTGGCCCTTGATATTTGACTGTCTCTGCTCCTTCAGTGCTAGGATTATGAGTGCAAGCCACAATGCCCGGCTTTTTCACAGGTCCCGGGGCATCAGACTCAGGTCTGTGTGCTTGCAAAGCAAACACTGAACAATGGAGTCACACGTTCAACCTTTCTAATCCTTTAAGCCTAAACTTTCAGGCTTTTTTTTTTTTAAGTAAATTTGTAAAGACTAAAATACTATTTCTTCTCTCTGTCTTTATTCTTCTCTCATATGATACATACTGACCTCAGCCTCCCCTCTGTCCCCCTTTTAGTCCCTGCCATCTGCCGTTCCTCTCTTTCCCTTACAAAGAACTAGCCCCCGTGGGATAGCAACTGACTGTGGCCCAACGCTATGCAATAAGACAAGGCAGTAGCTCTCACATCAAGGATGAGGCAACCCAGAAGGAGGAAAAGGGTTCCCAAAGCAGGCAAAGGGTCAGGGGCAGCACCCTGCCGACTGTAAGGATCCCACAAAATCCCCCAGCTAAAGCATTAACAACGTGTATGTTGAGGGCCTGGGGCAGACCAATGCAGGCGCTGTGGTTGCTGCTTCAGTATCTGTGAAGCCCGCTGTGTTCTCCTAGAGTCCTTGAATCCTCTGGCTCCTACAAGCTCCTAAAATCTTTCCTCCCCATCTTCTGCAGGGTTCCCTGAGCTCTGCCTAATGTTTGGCTGTGGTCTCTGCACCTGTTCTCATCAGTTGCTAGAGGAAGCTTCTCTGATGCTTGGTCTAGGCACTGATCTCTGAGTATAGCGGAATATCATTTTGGCCTTTTAGGGGGCATGATTGGTTCTTCCCTAGGATGCTGAGTCATCCAGATTCGAGGACCTGGCCATGCAGGCAATGTCAGGTATGGGCTCTTGTGTTATGAGCTTCAAGTTAGACCAATCATTGTTTGGCCACTCCCACAAGCTCTGAGCCAACATTGCCCCCATACGTCTAGTCTCGCTTGCAGGCAGGAGAGTCATAGGTTTTGTGGTTGGGTTAGTGTCCCAGTCCTACCACTGGGAGCCTTGCCTGTTTACAGAAGATCACATCAGATCTCATCTAAAACACCATTGAACAATGCTTTTTCCCATGAGTATTAAGAATATCGCTCTAATTTCTGCAAGCTCCTATTTTCTCCTTTGATACCTCTGAGAGGTCCAGTCTCATAAGCAACTGAGCAAGGGAGAAAATAAAAGAACGACAGTAAAAATGTATTAGCTGGGACTAGGCTTCTGGCCACAGTCCAGAGCTCTGGTTAAAATGACTGAGCATGTGAACGGGTTTCTTCTTACGCTGAGCCTACTGGCCTGAACAGTCTCAAACTGAAGGGCTCACTTTTAGGGTCCCTCTGTCACCCTTTATTTAATTTCCCCCTGGGACTCCAATAAGACTCTTAAGAAATGCAAAGCCTTTTCCCCATCAGGGGACGCTTCTTTAGTTTGCCTGTGTTTGGGTGAAGACTCTAAGGCTGTGCTACAAACTCAGCAAGGGGGTGGGAAAAAAGGAAGCTCAGCCTGTGGCCCCAGACTCTACCCCCATACCATCCTGCCAGCTGGTTGCTGGAAAGCAGGGAAGGAAGCAAGGCTGTGGTGATTTTTGCTTCCACCCAGATACAGCTTTGACCCTTGGGAAAGGTAGCCCAATTAACCCCTGTGATGGCATGACCATGCTATGCCAGAAACATGCATGAACGCAGCATGCCTTTCCTCAATGTCCAGAATTTATTGAATAACAAGAAATTTACAAGTTTAGCCCTTTGCTCCAAAATCTGCATACCTCGGCACCTTGGGAAAGGCAAACACAAGTTCTTCATTCCAATCTTATTTACAAATATTCTCACACCACATTTCACTTAGCACACAGTAAATATAGGTAGCTATCCACGCCTGGGCCTAGAACGCTGACTACAAGCTTTAAAGATATGTGGCAAGGTTTCAGAAGTCGCCTGAGAGCGTCTGTGTAGATAAGGAACCGAGCCAGCCCCGGCTGGCGGGGAACTGTTGGTGGTGTTGCTATTGGAGGAGCTGTGGGAGTTGGGCTTGAGAGCAAAGCTGCTGAATTCAGCTGTGTTGTGAAAAGGCTGGAACCAGTCAGAGCTGGACGAGGGACAAGTATAGACAGGTGAACAGGTGGACAGAGAGGCAGTTGAATGGGCTGCATCAGTAGCAGGGGACCTACCCTCAGTCCAGGGTTCTCAATCCTCCCTGTCTAAACCAACTTTCAGACGATAGGTTGGTGGGAGGCTGTGCCATGGCTGTATTAGGTGCCCATTATTTTCTGGGGTCCAGGCAAGGGCGCCACATCATTTCCAGGTTCTTGGCCATGGTTTCTCTGATTTTAGCATACTGACGTGCCCTACAGTCTCAGTTCTCAACAGTTAATGATCGTGTGCTTGGCAGATAGTGAACCCAGGATCTGCAGTCAGCCTTCTCTCTGAAAATGAAAGCAAAAAGTGACTTTAAAATGCAGTCTCCTGAGGCAAGGCTCAGCCTGCTAAAACTCTGTTCTGGGGAATGTGGAAGGACAGGGTCGGGTACAGCTTGGCTTTGACCCATGATGCTGACAGAATAACCCAAGCACCGTCCGAAGGATGGGAAGTGTGACTGTGGACACCCACATCTAAAAGAGCAGGTTAAAAAAAAAAAAAAAAAAAAAAAACACTTCAAATAGTGGAGTGCATCTCCCAAAGGGAAATGCAGGGCCTGCTTTCTTTCTGTTATGTGTCTGATTTCTTAAGAGCTCGGTGAGAAGAAAGCTTTTCTGAGACCTCTGAGTCCTGGAAAAGCAGTCCATCTTTTGATTTCTTGGGACCACCGCAAGGTTGGCCTGCACAGACATTCCTCTCAGCAGGCCCCTGGCTCGAAAGCAGGGCCCAGTGAGATCAGCTGACTCACGCCACTCTCCCTGGCTCCTTCTCTGTCCTTGGCCCAAAGCCTAGATGAAAAGAAAGCAGACCTCTTGACTCCTCTTCCTTAGCCTGGCCTTCAGGTGTTTGTGTTTAGGCTCTCGTTGCTTTCGTGTAGACTGGAATAGAGATGGATCAGATTTTGACAGGATTAACAAAAACTATATCCTCTTCTAGGCTTAGAACTGACATGTGTTGCGGCCTTAGGACATTTGACGTAAGTTTGTCGGGGACATGGGGAGCATTTCAGTACAGAAGACACGTGATGAGACAAAGTACCGCCCAATCAAGATTCTTGTGAAGCAACTCAACAGTGCCAAAGTCAGCACTGTGGACTGTCTGGTGCTAAGGTCAATGGCTCGCCCACCAGGCCTCTTCTCTAGGGCCTTCCTACGCACTCTGGGGTTTTCCCTCTTAGACACACATAACCTTTTACTCTTCAGCAGCTGCTCCTTCCTAGATTGGTAGCTCTGCAAAGGCCAAAGCATGCCTGTCTTGTTTAGGACTTAACTCGGTAGGTTTTTCTACCTGGATGACATTTCATCATACCCTGGGACTGGAACCTTCATTAAAAACACCAGTGGGGAAAGGGGGATTTCTTAGGCAGAGCTCTTTCAGTTCTCCTAAAGTGTGGTTTTTAGGCAGAATTAACTCTAGAAATATTCAGTTTTATTTGCTAGTCCTTCTGAGTGATATGGAACTCTCTTTTCCTGGGAAACTGGAAAGAACACAAAAATGCATTAAAACCCAACTTAAGGATCTCTTTTTAAAAAGTTCCCCCTTTCCATGTTGTTCAATAAACTGTATCATATTAATAGGTTCTTTGGAAGTCAAAGCAATCCAAACTTGAAGTTGTTTTGAGAAAATCTTATTAATATAATACAGAATTAAACTTCAACTTTTTCCATAAGCATCTAAACAGAGTTTATTATGTCCCTGATAGCTCACTTGCATGGAGGATGGCTGACCTGTGGAGGGAAAATGGAAACATCAGACCCAAATTAGTGCAATTTACAAAGAATTAGAGACGGAAGGTGAAAAACCGAGGTATGAGTGAAACATTTTTTTTTTCTATTTTCGAGACAGGGTTTCTCCGTAGCTTTTTTGGTTCCTGTCCTGGAACTAGCTCTTGTAGACCAGGCTGGCCTCGAACTCGCAGAGATCCACCTGCCTCTGCCTCCCAATGGGATTAAAGGTATGTGCCACCACCGCCCGGCTAGTGAAACATTCTTGCTACACTGTTTTATCAGTTGGGCAACAGTATGTACCCATGAATGACTTTCTTTCTTTTTTTTATCCTTTCTTCCTTCCCTTTCTTCCTTCCTTCCTTCTTTCTTTGATTTTTATTTTTTTATTTTAAATTTTTTATTCATTTTACACACCAACCATAGTTCCCCCTCCTCCTGCTTTCCTGCCACTTCTCCCCCACCTCCCATCCACTCCTGAAAGGGTAAGGCCTCACTCCCATGGGGAGTCAACTAAGCTAGCATATCAAGTTGAGGCAGGACCAAGTCCCTGCCCCCTGCATCAGGGGTAAGCAGGGTATTCTTCCACAGGGAATTGACTTCAAAAAGCCAGTTCATATACCAGGGATAGATCTTGGTCCCACTGCCAGGGGCCCCACACATTGCTCAAGTCACAGAACTGTTACCCACATTCAGGGGTCCCATGCAGGCTCCCCAGCTGTCAGTCCAGGGTCCATGAGCACCCACTAGCTCAGGTCACTTGTCTCTATGGGTTTCCCCATCATGATCTCGACCCTGCCCCCATGTTCTTATAATCATTTTTCCCTCTCTTCAGCTGGACTATAGGAGCTTAACCCAGTGCTTGACTGTGAATCTCTACATCTGATTTCATCAGTTACTGGATGAAGGTCCTATGATGTCAATTAGGGTAGTCACCAATCTGAATACAGGAGATGGCCAGTTCAGGCACCCTCTCCACTATTGCTAGGAGTCTTTGCTGGGGTCATCCTTGCGGATGCCTAGGAATTTCTCTATCACCAGGTTTCTCCTAACCCCATAATGGCTCCCTCTATCATCCCTCTGTCCCTCCCCGAATTCCACCATTCTGTTCCCTCATGGTCTCATCTCCCATCCTCTCCCCACCCTACTCCCAGTTTAAGAGCTCTTAGCTATTTCCCCTTCTAGGGTGATCAATGGATGACCCTGTTAGGGTCCTCCTTGTTACCTAGCTTCTCTAAGGCTGTGGATTGGAGCCCGATTATCCCTTGCTTTACATCTAATATCCGCTTATGAAGAATACATACTGTGTTCGTCTTTCTGGGTCTGGGTTCCCTCAGTCAGGGTGATTTTTTTTTCTAGTTCTGTCCATTTGCCTGTAAATTTTATGATGTCGTTGTTATTTACAGCTGAGTAGTACTCCATTATGTAAATGTACCACATTTTCTTTACCCATTGTTTGGTTGGGAAGCACCTAGGTTGTTTCCAGATTCTTAGCCCATGACTTTCGAAGTGCTAATTACTTTCATTTATTTGTTATTCATGGGACTCAAACTTTCCATATTAGAGATGCAGAGATGACTATTTCCCTTCAGGGAACACAGAGTTTACTACAGACATATATTTCCATGGCTGTTTTGAGGGATATTGTAGTTTGCAGTAGTGTAATGTTTGGATTTAATGAAGGTTGAAAAAAAATTACAAGTTGAGGCTCAGTATTTTGTGAAGATTAAAAAAAAAAAAGATCCAGTTCTTTCTGATTTTCTTGAAAGGGAGAAACAGGGTCTCGCTCATACTAAATCCAAATTTAGGAAAACTCTGAATGTTTGGGCTGAGTGACCTCGACCACAGTTAACATTTTATAGCGTGTATGTTAGAGCAAATGCTGGAGGATGGGAAGCAGTGAGTTTGAAATTCAAGTTCTGGCTTTAGAATGTAGTTAGGTAGTGACTTCCATGATGTGCTCCTGAGAACTTTAGAGCCTGGAGTAGTGCATGAAGCACATGAAGAACAGAGCAGTGTCGCTGAAGGTAACCGCAGCACCAAATACCACACAGGTGCCTCTGCTTGTGCAGATGATCACACGGTGACTACTTTGGGTCCAAAGTTCTGGATACTTCAAAAGCTTCGTATCACTGTGAGGTAAGTTAGGACTTCAGCTGAGCAAAGAGTCTATGCCAAGACCACTCCACGAGATCTCACTTATGGTTTCAATTTGGCAGATAATCAGAGGTGAACACCCTGAGAGAGGAAGAGAGCCTGGAGCAAATCATAAAGTATATTTTATGTCATACAAAGAAAATCAGATTTTGTGGTGAACAGAATTGTTCTCTGTACAGTTTGTAATTCTCAGTCTGGTAGAGACTTGGAAATGGATCCTGATGTCTAACTAAGTATGTTTACAGTTTGTATATGACGTGTGCCCCACCTCAAGTCTTCATTTCCAATACAGTAGTGTTTAGAGATACCTCTGGGAGGTATTTGGACCACTGGGATGCCAACCTCATCCACAGACTGACATATTGATGAATGTATAGTGTAACTGGCTAATAAAAGTTAACACAAATTTTTGGAGGTAGGGTTAAGGCTAAGGAAGTGGGTCACTAAGTGGGATGTGTGCCCTGAAGGTTGTATTTTGTCTGGCCCCTTCTTCACATTTCCTGTCTGCTTCCTGGCGAGAACACTGTGCCGAAACACGGTGCCGAATGTTCCAGGTGAATTCTCTCAGTGACAGGTGAAGACAAGGAAGGACTCAGAGTTGGGCTATGAATTCGGAAGGCCACACACAGCATAATTCTTCCTCAGGAGCCCTGAGTGGTTACAGAGCAGAGCAGAGACTTTGCTAAAGATTGGCTTTTGGTACACCAATGTCCCTAGAAGAACCCGAAGCAAACAGCTGAACAAAAGTCTTACAGAGCAGTCACTGAATGGCTCCTCACTAACGTCCGGTGTTCAGGTTCACCTGGCCCAGCGTGCTAAGTTCAGAACACCCATCCTGTCATCAACATGAGAGACGCGGACCCTATCAGAGCTGAGTGAGGACAGTGGATGGAGCTACAGATGGGCAAGCTCCGAAAGGGATTGATTTGAATATAACTTTTATATAGAACTGAATGAGAGGTTTGAAGAGCTAGAGAAAATAAAAGATGATTTCCAGTGTCTGGACCGTCGCGACTGGGCATATTGATGTCCTCATTAGAGGTGGAAGATGGCCAACTTAGTTATCAATAGACCTTAATGGGTACATCTATATAAATATACAGATTATATATCTAGGCAAATATCATAGTCAGGTAAACATTTGTCAAGTTGTAATTTCAAAATTATCATGTATTGGTAATTTAAATGCTTCCTTAAGGAGTGAAGACCCTTCTTAAGGACATAAACCAGAGAGGGTTGTCATAGAAACTCCAAGGAGAGAAGATTTAAAACATATAGAGAGTAGGCATGAGTATTAATCACTGCTGAGGGGTGGGGAAAGAAATGGACTTGCTTAATTTCAGCCCGGTTTCAGTGGGCTGAAGGAGAATAGAGGATGAAGACATGGATTCCTGTCTCTCAAAAGGCTCTCGCTTCCAAACAAGAACTCGGCCTGTAGAAAGTAGTCAAGGCCAAAGGCGGTGAGAATCTCTAAGGTGGAAAGATGCAGCTATGTTTATCTGTGGAAATCAATAGAGAAAAACCTCAAAGGTAAGGAAATGAGGAAAATGAAAGCCATTGAAATTAGCACAAGAAGAGAAACAGAATGATCCTCATCGGACCCAATGGAAGGGCTGCTGGAGAATTGGGGTGTAGAGATGTGCTGGCATCTGCTGTCTCCACTTCAGTCAACGATTCGATGACCTCATTCTTGCTGTTAGGACAGAGCCTGTGTCAGGCTCTCCCCGCTCCTTCACTCACGTTACCTCGGGAGATAGGGAGCAAATGGCATGTTTTGTAAATGAGATTAGAATATCTGAACCCAGCTGGCTGAGTCTCAGCTACCCTCCTTTTGGGAACGATCTGCCTGCACAGAACAAGCATTCTGTCCCTCCAAGAGCACGCTCTGTCCACCCACATGGAAAGGGTCACTTCGGTCCAATGCTGCTGTGAATTTGATTATCTCTGTCTTATTCTGAAACTTGGTATTATTGAGCTAAAATTCTGACATTCTTTTGTTTCTCCATTAGATCCATACAGGATGAGAAAGGAAAATGTCATCTTGTTTATCAATTAATTATTTGTTCAAATATAGCATTGATTCCATGGACATGGAAGATTTACAGTGCATCCCCCAATTTCCACAGGCATTGATGAATATACAGAGATAATTTGTTAGCCTCACTGAGCCAAGAAAATGACCACAAGTCATGAGTGAAAATTCCACTGCCCTGGCTTAGAATCAGCTGTTCTCTCTGTTTCTCCTGTGTATAAGATTATATATGTATATATATATGGCCGCAGGCTAGGTTGGCTATGCAGAGGAGGACTATTCAGGGTTTCTAGAGCAGAAATATCCATGGAATTTGAATTATTGAAAGTCCCGGTAGAGAAGTTAGGGCCCCCAGAGCTACCAGTGCTGCACCTGACAGAAAACTCTTTATTTTACCAAAGCCATTGTGCACTTAAGGCTTTTTATTACAGAAGCATAACCTTAACCAGAGAAGCCAACATCAAGTCATCTTGGCCTCTAACAGGTATATGGGATTTCACAACTAAGCTTTTCAACTTAAACACCAGACTTATAGGGTATAGGTAATATGCCATTTCTATAGAAATTCTTAGAGAAATGCATGGTGCCATTTGTAATATAAAATATGACAACCATAGGCATATGTATCAGTTCGTTCCAAGGGTGGTAAGCAAGACAGGCTCAGGAGTGCTAAATAAATAAAGTCTTGCCACAATCCTGATCATGTGAACCAAGCAGTTATCAAATACACCGGGAAAGCTTAACTGAGCAAGTTTTTCAGGCTTTTCAGGAGGAAAGATGATGAAGGTCCTAAAGTCATAGTGCAATTGGCATGTTTGGATTAAGGAGAACACTGTGCCCGGTGCACCGTGGGTTGAGGAGGTGGCGTGGGAAGTGAACTTGGAGAGAGGGCAACAGTCAGGTGAGATAAGTTCTGGTGAATCTGAGTTGGAATTTTGGACTTTATTCCAGAGATGACAGACAACCTTCAAGCATGAATGACATAAATAAAGTTGCCTTTTGGCAATGCTCTCCCACGCCAAAATGGAAGCACAAAGACAGGAAGGCAGTGTGGCGTAAGATCCCTGACAAAGGCAGCGAATCACACAGGGAGGGACTCGGTCCTTTTGAACAATTTGGGGATTTTGAAAACAGGCCCCCTAATCAGCAGCAAAAATAAACATATTCGCTGAAACTAAAAGAACACATTGAAACATCAAAGATTTTTCTTTCATCTGGACCGCATCAGCCAGAATACTTCTCTCTCCAGCGCTGATACTGTCCCTGGCTGTCCGGCATGCCTTTGCTGTTAGGAAGTGGGCCTCTTGTCTCTCAGCTCAACCACCCAGAACAGGGGCCGCAAGCACGTCTGCTGGCCCGTGGGAACTCAGTCGGCAAAACGAATATCTGGGTTTTAGTCAGTCAAATCAAACGCCGGCCGCCAACCTTGGATCAGTGCTTTCAAAGTTGCTGCAAACCCCAGCCAGGGTTCTCAGTTGTTTGGACAGAGACATCGGCAGCTGCGTGGTCCTCACAAGACATCTGGTCGTGAGGATATCGCTAGCACACACATATTCTCACTTCCTTGGAAGCAAAGTTAGTTATCAGTTACAAATGAGGACAGTAAAGGAATGTCAGGGTTGTGGAAAACAAGTGTGTAGCTGAGATGATTCTGTGTAGAACTGAAGAGACAGTTTACTAAACGTGAATTACTGAAAGGCCTCAGGCGCCCAGGTGACAAGAGCAAATACAAGAACACACTGTTATGATCTATGCTGGTTCTTTTTTTTTTTTTAACTTTCTCCCACAGCATCCTGCAGTCTTGTTTAATAAGGCAAGAGAAAGTAGGTGTTTGTTGCCATGGTTTCAACCTGAAGAGTTCCTCACAGACTGTTTTGAATTCTTTGTTCCTACTAGTGACCCTATTTTAAAGACTGAGGCTGGATGGTCACAGTAGGTGAGTAGGGGTAGGACGTGGGATGCTATACCCACCTCTGTCTCTTATCTTCTCTGCCATGGGCACTCCCTGCCTCTGGTGGAGTCAGCCCTGCCTTCGCACTTTCCCAGAGTAAGGAACTGAAGGATTGTGGCTCTCCGAGACTGTGAGGTAACAATAACAGAGTTCACTGGTATCTGTACGTTCCTAGCTACAGACAAAGCGGCTTAGACTGGGCAGCAGGGAGATGAGATCAGAGAATTACAGGTATCTGTAGGCTTCCTCACTGACGTCATGGTACCAAAGGACAGGTGAAGCGAGAGGAAGCAAGAGGGTCTGGCATTAGGGAAGAAACAGTCGCCTGGACATTCTCTTCTAGTCAAGAAGCAAGATGTGATCTATCCGAAGGCTCTTCTGATTTGTTTATATGTCAGAAAATGTCTCCGATCCTCCGGACTGACAAATGCTTGCCATTTGGCAGTTGCTGTGCTTAGATATTCTTACAAGCATCAGCTCATCCAGTCTCCCAGCATGTGAGATGTTCCATACCTCAGAATCACACATAATCTGAGTGACCCACCGGATACTTACTCCCCATAATATATGTTATAACTGCAGACCTTTTCTCCCGCACATAATTCTTATATTAATATTACCAACAAAAATTGTGTTGTTAAAGATTATCGTGTTAAATTTTAACCACTGTGGCAAAGGCTAGAACATCAACTTATCAAGAGGAAAGATCAGTTTTGGCTCCGGGTTCCAAGGTTTTCAGTACATGGTTACTTAGTCTTCTTACTCTGGTCTAGGGTAAAGCAAAAGGTCATGGCAGAAAGTGTGTGCTGAAGAAAAGCTGCTTCTCCATGGTGCCAAGATGGACAGGAACACGTACAGAAGGTCCAGTAAGCCTTCAATAATTTAATGTATTTCCATTATTATTCATGTAATAATAATTCCATAACAATTCTATTATTAGGCCCTGTCTCAGTTCCTTTTCTATTGCTACAAAGAGACACCATGACCAAGAAAACTTATAGAAGAGTTCATTGAGGGTTTTAAATAGGAACATGATTATCATGGGACGCATATGGCAGCAGGAAGACAGACATGGCACAGAAGCAGTAGCTAAGAGTTTACATCTAATCCAGAAGCAGGCAAAGAGAACTAACTGGGCCTGCCATGGTCTTCATGGTCTTTTGAAACTCCAAAGACACCCACAGGACAAACCTTCC
This sequence comes from Microtus ochrogaster, assembly GCF_000317375.1. Classification (NCBI taxonomy): domain Eukaryota; kingdom Metazoa; phylum Chordata; class Mammalia; order Rodentia; family Cricetidae; genus Microtus; species Microtus ochrogaster. The sequence goes on along the minus strand of NC_022031.1, from coordinate 63,726,320 downwards.
TAAGCAAGGCCATATCTGCTAATCCTTCTCAAATACTTCCACTAACCGAGGACCAAGCATTCAAATGTAGGAGTCTACTGGGGCCAATCTCCATCAAACCACCATGAGGCCTATCTCCTAGATGTTCAGCCACCACCTAATAGCACTGTCGGAGTGATCAAGCCCTCTTCATATGGCCTTTGGAGACATTTAAGACACAAATCTCATTGCGACAGACAGCATCTTTAACAGATAGTTTAGGGACATAGGAATGAGATAGGAGTCACAATGATGGTCTTCCCAACAACCTTTTATTGCTCACACATAACATGTCAGCACACAGCCCTAACTCCTACACAGTATAAATTGTGAATTTGTACTGCTACTATCAAATGGCTCAGCAAGGAAAACACTAAATTAGAAGTTTATAATACTGGTGCTTATAATTAAGGTGAGACATAAGATTTTGAGTTGTTAGTCAGGACAAGGCAAAGTCTATTGGTTGTCACAGAGACATTAAATAAAAATCAAAGGAATGTCCTAGGTTTGGAAAAAAGAAGAAACCAACAGGATACTTCACATTAGTAAGTCCGTGAAGTTATTTAAGACTTGATTGTTTTTTAGAACAGTTTTGTCCTAATAACAAATTTGCAGTACTGGGACCCCTCCTGTGCCCAGATGTCTACAACCTGCCATGAGCACTCACTTACCGTGGGAGTGTCTCTGTGATAGTTCACTGGCCACCATACGCAGACAGTACCCACTGTTCATGGTCTATGGTTGGACCCACACTATGTGCTGTGTGTGCTATAGGCACATATGTGTTCTATAGGCACATAATGGCACATATCTGTCAGTATGTGTAATTTTTACTGTCCCCCAAATATTCTATCCTTCCTTTCCTCCATCCCTGATCTTTCACCATCCCCATAGTTTTACCTTTTCTAAAATGTCACTCTCAAAAGTCATTCCTGCAGTATGGAGTCTCTTCACTTCGGGTTGGATTTTCTCACTTAGTAACCTATGTTTAAGTTCTCTTCATGTTCTTTTCAGAGGTTGATACTTCATATCATATTTTAGCACTCAAAATATTCCATTACCTGATGTGGGATTCCCCTCTGTATGCTATGAACACCATTGGCTAATAAAGAAACTGTTTTGAGCCTATAGCAGAGCAGGGCAGAACAGAGCTAGGTGGGGAAAATTAAACTGAATGCTGGGAGAAGGAAGGCAGAGTCAGAGAGAAGCCATGTAGCCCCACAGAGATAGACACTAGAACGTTACCTGGTAAGCCACAGCCTCATGAAATTGATAGATTGATAGAAATGGGTTAAATTAAGATGTAAGAGTTAACCAATAAAAAGCTACAGCTAATGGGCCAAGCAGTGATTTAATTAATCCAGTTTCCGTGTGGTTGTTTCTGGAGTCTGGGCAGCCGGGGAACAAACAAGTGTCCTCCTACAACAACTATCCGTATACATCACCATTTATCCATTTGCCTGCAAAGGACATCTTTGTTGCTTTAGATTTTGACAGTTGTGAACAAAGTTGCTATATACATCAGGGTGCAGGTTTCTATATAAACATACTTCAGCACCTTTGGGTCATCAAGGAATGCAGTTACTGGACCATCTGGCAATAATAACCTCCAAGCATTTTAGGCATCATTAATGCCTGCTATAGTATGTCATAAAGACTCTAGGAGAAAGAGATGAGCAGCCACCTATTCCGACTACACCCTGCTTCACAAGGTGGTAGCCATGCATGAGAAGTGGAAAAATCTTAGGCTATATACCCAGTGTTTCCTGCCCATGGGAACTAGGATGCCAGGTGAGGCTATGGGATCTGTTCCATGAATAATTAAGGGAAGACAGAAAAGAGGTACTTCTTGAGTTACTTTCTTGCCGACGTTTGGAGTCATCACTATTAGGTTGACTCTAAATTTCCTCTTCACCTGCCAGATTTAGGTGATGCCAGGTTCTGTGTTATGCAAACAGTACTGTGTGGGGACAGATGAGTGTGTGGTAGCAGGAAGGCCTGGTGCAGGAACCGTGCACAGGAGGAAAAGGGAGTTTCAAACAGAGCAAGACATAAGAGTGGAGAAATCACAGAATTGAGGTCACTCTGTCCTAAAATCTGAATTTAGAGTGAGTGAGACCCTATTTCTGCCTTTCAAGAAAATCAGAAAGAAAAAAAAAACTGAATTTTTTTTTATTTTCATAAAATACTGAGTATCAACTTGTAATTTTTTTCAACCTTCACCAAATCCAAACATTATACTGCTGCAAACTACAGTATCCATCAAAACAGCCAATGGAAATATATGTCTGTTCTGTTTCTCTAAACAAATTCCCATCTTAGGGCTGGCAAAGCGATTTCCCTCTTCTTGCCGCTTGATGTATTTGAAACTACCTTTTCCTCCTGTGCTGCATTCTGGGAAAGGATCATCACAGCCGTGTAGGAAAGCAAGCTTTCCACTGCAGACCATAAATGCAAATGAAACCAACCAAAGTGATAAGAGGACACTTCGTGATTCCCAATCATTAAACAGAAACGTTAGCGCGACTAACGCTCACTATCAGCCACCACTTTGTTCTCAGAATCCGCCCCTTTCTAGAAAGGACAAAAAGTCAGCCAAAACCCGAAAGGGCAGTAGCCGTGTGACAAGGACTTTGAAGGAGTATTTAAAACCTTTGTTCATTATGTTCTTTTATTTTTCAGTCTGTTTAACATGTAAACAGGAACAAGCATCCTTGACTTTGCTCTTCCCCAAAAGGAGATAAAGGGAAATAGTGAGCCAAGGAAATCAACTCAGCTCATAAACGAACTCTGTAATAAGTTATGAATCGTAGTTTCCAAAGCACAGGGACAGGAATTTACAATTCAGAATTTCTCTCTCTATGTATGCTACACGAACAATTTCACGATGTTATTAATGAGGAACACGAAGGTGTCAGAATGGAAGCTCTCTAGTAAAACCAGTGAGAGGGGAAAATAATAAAACTCCTGAAGGTTTCATTTTAAAATAACTAAATTTTTATTTATTTCTGTACATTACTGGTGGCTAGATTTTTACTTCCACTTATAAAAGCAATAAGAGAAGAGGTAGTGTGGGAGAGCATGGCTTCGGCCTCTATTGGAGACAAGCTTTTCTTTAAATTTTTATTCATTTTATAGACCAAGCATAGTCCCCTCTCCCTCCCCTCTTGCCCTTCCTCCTCCCTCCTCACATCTACTCCTCAGAGAGGGTAAGGCCTCTCATGGGGGGTCAGCTAAGCCTGGTATATCAAGTTGAGTCAGGACCAAACCTCTAGCCCTGGTCTAGGCCTGGTCAAGTCTGACCATGGCCTCCCATCTCAGGGAAAGGGCTCCAAAAAGCCAGCTAATGCAAAGGGATAGATCCTGCCACACCGCCGGGGCACCCACAGAAAGACCAACCCATACAACTGCCACCCACATTCAGAGGGCTCCCCAGCTGTCAGTCCAGACATCATGAGTTCCCACTAGCTCAGGTCAGTTGTCTCTTTGGGTTTCCCCATCATGATCTTGACCCCGCCCCCCATGCTCATATAATCCCTCCTCCCTCTCTTAGCCCAGGGCTCGGCTGGCTGTGGGCCTCTGCATCTGCTTCCATCAGTTACTGGATGAAGGCTCTATGATGTCAATTAGGGTAGTCACTAGTCTGATTACAGGAGAAGGCCACTTTAGGCATCCTCTCCACTATTGCTAGGAGTCTTAGGTGGGGTCATACTTGTGGGTTTCTGGGTATTTCCCTAGCCCCAGATTTTTCCCTAACCCCTTAATGGCTTCCTCTGTCAAGATATCTCTCTCATAGCCCTCCCTTTCCGTCCCTCCCCCACCTCAACCATCCTGCTCCCTCATGTTCTTATACGCCTTCCTGTCCAGTCCCCTCCCCTCCACAGTTTACCCAGGAGATCCTATCTATTTTCCCTTCCCAGGGGGATTCATCTCTCTCTGTCTCTCTGTCTCTGTCTCTCTCTCTCTCTGTCTCTCTCTGTCTCTCTCTGTCTCTCTGTCTCTCTCTGTCTCTCTCTGTCTCTCTGTCTCTCTCTGTCTCTCTCTGTCTCTGTCTCTCTGTCTCTGTCTCTGTCTCTCTCTCTCTGTCTCTCTGTCTCTCTCTCTCTCTCTCTCTCTCTCTCTCTCTTAGGGTTCTTCTTGTTACCTAGCTTCTCTGAAGCTGTGAATTGCAGCCTGATTATCCTTTGCTTTATAGCTAATATCCACTTATAAGTAAGTACATACTGTGTTTGTCTTTCTGGGTCTGGGTTCCCTCACTCAGGATGATTTTTTTTTCTAGTTTCATCCATTTGCCTGCAAGTTTCTTGATGTCATTGTTTTGTTTTTTACTACTGAGTAATACTCCATTGTGTAATTATACCACATTTTCTTTATCTACTTTTCAGTTGAGGGCCATCTAGGTTGTTTCCAGGTTCTAGCTATGACAAATAATGCTGCTATGAACACAGTTGAGCAAGTGGGAGACCAGCTTCTGTTTAACTGAGAGCAGCGAACCTTAATTCAACAGGGAATAAATAGGATGGAACACAAAAGCAATTCTGGAGCAAATAACACAGGATAGAGATAGAGATAGAGATAGAGATAGAGATAGAGATAGAGATAGAGATAGAGATAGAGATAGAGATAGAGATAGAGATAGATGATATAGCTATAGATCGAAGCAAAGACAGCTCTCTCCTCCTTACCTTCAGATTGCTGTTCTCTGTTTTCAAAAGGAAGCCTAAAGGGGCCCAGGGTCTGCAGGAGTCGAGTCCTGATGTATAGGAACTGGTCCTGGTCAGCATGTTTAAGCTGAGAAGGGTTCCATGTGCTTTTTATTTCTTTAACTTGACAAACTTTTTTTTAAAACACACTTATTTTATAAGTGTAAACTGTAAGACGGCTGGTTCTGTGTGCAGGTAAGGGACGTGTCTTTCTCTTCTAAGGTTCCTACCCTACGTATGCACTTCCTTTCATGTGTTTGTGTCTGTTGACTATATTTGCTATTTCACTACCCTCCATGTACTTATGAGTTCCCAGTATTCATGCAGTTATGCTTTTAGAGTAAAAACCTACGTAATATTTTTTTTGTTTGTATTATGCTATAATTGATTAAAATCACTATGTAATGTCAAACATTCAAATTCTTTTTCCCCTTTCTTTGGTGGAGAAGGCAGTCAGAATAGAATTAATTATATAATCTTTTACTTCTATGTAATTATTTCATTAACATTTATCTGCATTGCTTTTGAACGAAGGGGTCAGAGGTAGTTGCTTTGCACCCACTTCCCACATTTAATTAACTCTGAAATGACAGTTGTAAACAACCTTTCATTTCAATTTGAACAGCAAGAAAGTTCTCATCAGGCAGCAACTAAGCAAAGAAGGAGGTAAATTTGATTCCTGCTGCGGTTTTTGTCTGCCTTTCTGCCCCCTCAAACGAATCTCTGATTTTAACTATTACCAAGAATCTCTTCTCTTTCCTCTTTTTGAGAGTGTCTATTTGAGTGTTGTGGCAGCTTGCTCTGTGTAATACATATTCAAAGTGTATGTACTATTAATTTTCTAAGTTGACATGGTCATAATGGACTCTGAGTAGCCTAGAGGGCTTCTTAGTGCAAAGAGGAAAGAGCCAATCAAATCCCTGCCTCCCTCTACCCACAGATCTGCCTAGCAAAGGCATTGTGGGTAAGAAAGGGAAAGGCCAGCAGGCCTACTTTCGAGTTTCCATTCTTCTGGCTCAGTGTAGAACATCGTGACAGGTGGGTGTCCTTTAGGCCACCGTAGCCATGCTTAGGGACAATGCCTGCCATTGTATGAGATTTCTTAAGTATGAGCAGTTCCGTTCAGTATGCACGTTGTGTCTAAAAAGGTGGGATTCTATCTAAGCACACCGCTAGTCAAGGCAGTTTCTTCACAGAAGTTAACACAACCTCTCTAGAATCTTCTTGTGCCTTAGAGCCCCTTCTTCCTTCGTGATCGCATCCCCAGACTTAGGATCCTTCCGTCAGAATGGACCTGCTTCTGAGACGCCCATGTGTCTACTACATAAGAACTGTTGACATGTCTCCCCTTGGGTTCATTACCCTGAAGACTCAGAAGGAGAGTAGAGCCCAGATATGGTGCCCTCACTCCGAAGAATGAACTTGAAGTATGACCACAGAAATTAGAATAAAAGTATGTCCAGCTCATGCTGACCAGTGTGACACTATCTCTAGATCATTACAAACAGGCTACAGTACTCTGCATAGATTATTTTTTTAATCTTCATAATGAATTAGGGGGTTAGTATTTTCTTGTCTATGTGGCTCATGAGAAGACTGAGGGATGGAAGGGTTAGTAATTTACCAGTCACACATTTGGCAAAGGGAAGAGCTCTAGGGTCCAGACCCAAGCCCATAATTTGGATCATTTCGGCATTCATGTTTGTTTCTAATTTGGGCTACATAATAAAGATTTTAATGAATAGATGAATGGACAAATTGTGAATGAACAAAACATTTCCTGGGAGTCAAAAGCATAGAAGAGGGCGGGGCTTGCGTGCGCTGAAATTGACTAGGGTGTTCAGGATAAGCCGCTTGTAGAAACAGAAATACATTTTAAGAGAAATTTTTAGTTTTGGAGTGGGATTTTAAAAACCGATTGAAAGGTTGTAAGAGGAAGAGATTATGCATATAAATATAAAATATATAAATATACTGACGGAGACAAGGAAATGAAAGGGCCTGAAGACTGCTCTGAATAGAAAGTGCAGAGGCGGAAGGAAAGGGTTTCACACCTGTTCGGGGAGGTTCTGTATGTGTGGTGCCGAAAGCACTGAGGAGTCAGTGGGCAGGGGTAGCCTTTTTTAAGCCGCAGGGAAAGGCTTGTTGAACCTTTTATTATTATTATTATTATTTAGCTACATAACAGTTTTTTGCCCTGATCAGGATGTTGCGAAAACCAAAAAGCAGGAAGTGGGAACCAAGGAGGTTTTCCTAACCCACAGTCTGGAGGAGGGACGGACCTCAGCACCGAGCAGGAGATTCCCAGAGAGACAAACCCAGGGAGGGAAGGCTGCCTCCTCATTCAGAAACCATGGAGGATATGAAAAGAACAGACGGGTAATTAGCTTCTCTTCCTTGCTTTTAGGACTCTCCACTTTCATTTTAGGTTCCTTCTTTTTATTACTAGTCAGGATTAGATATTAATTCTTCTCAGATAAGTATGAGGCCAGTCATTTTAAATGTGACTATGATGGAGTCTCGGATATTCATGAAGCCTCAGAGGATTTAAGAGAAAGTGCAATGTCTTGGTTTTCAAACTTTAAAACTTTATTTAGTGTGTTGGAGCACATCAGTGCACAGGACTCTGTGATGTCATCGTGACAAGATTCCCAGCGACACACACTTATGTTTTCACAGAGCTCAGAGCAGGTTGCCAAGACGGGCTGGGGAGTGATTTTCAAATACAGAGCTTGTAAAGAGAAACCAAAAAAAAACTTTAAAATGTTTCCTGAACTCAAGAACTGGATGCCTTGCAATAATGCGTATAAGAAAGAACTTTTAAAACTCGGAGTTCTGCCGTGAATTTTACTTTATGTACAACGACCACTAGATACTTTGATTTCAGAAAATAAAGAGGCACAAATACGGAAAATGACACAGATCGATATTACATTTAATATTGTAACAGTGAGCCGTTTGCTCGATAGTGTATTCTTACATTGAGGTGAGCCATGTGTTTAGGAAATTGGTTTGAGATGATAAGGTACTCCAAGGTTTTTTTTTTTGTTAGCATCTTAGGAGTCCTTTATGCCAAAGGAAAATGAAGTAGGTCTTAGGTGGAAGAATGTCGTAATTCCCCTTTAAGCAACGCAGCTCTCCTGCTGCTCTTTCTCAGCCAGCAGAGACCTCGTTCCCCCTTCACACAGTGAGGGCTCTGAAGAGCTCCCTGGGAGGAACTGAGAGACTAGAGCTCAGTCCCACAACACTTAGCAAAACTCCCCGAGAACTATCTCAAGGTCTCTCTCTTGCTCCGAGATTCTACTCCTATGAAAGCTATCAAATAACTCTCCTCTTCCAGAAAACTCCCCCCAGCTGTGTCAATAAAACTCCTGCCCCTTCTCCCCCATAACTTCTTTATATAAGATTCCAAATTTGTCGACGTCCCACAAAGAGCTGGACAAAACCGAAGGGGCACCCGAGCAAATCCACAGCCACACACTCCCTGGAGCGAGACATGGCAGAGGTCCTATTTGTCATGATTAGAATGGGCAGACAGTAAGCAAATGAAATGGAAAGTGTTCTTTTCTTCCCCCAGGTATCAGGGACGAGAAGAAGGATCCCTCTCCCTTGTCCTGTCCCCATTCTGTGACCGCTCTTCCCTTCCTGGCCACATTCATTTCACTACCACGACTTTTCCTTCAGGGCTGTGCAGAAGGTCACATACCAGGCTATTCACAACACTGATGTATATGGAACATATGAGTCTACGAGCTGACTGGTTACCCAAGAGGCTAACAGGTGCTATGGAAAAAGAGACCTTAGATTTATAGGACATAGCTCCAAGAACAAGTTTAACCAGTGTTTGACGGATTGGACTTTTTATTGTGTTATTGAAATGTTTACTCAGCTGGTGGTCAGGAGACACTTCAGCAACAGCTGTTAACAGCCACGTGGGCTGCTCTGGAATGAGCTTTGGTGTGTAGGGGTTTTTGGAAATGAAAGAAAAGGAAGTCATCTCGTTTCACGGTGGTGCCAGTTGCCCGATCCACCAAACACCACTAACATGCTGTGGACAGTGCGTGGGCCCAGCGTGGGGCAATGTGAAGGAGAGCCCGCACACCAGCATTCTTCCTCTCTGACGTCACAACCGATTCTATCGTTAGATTACGAGCACAGAGGTATGACAAAAATGACTTGAGGTCACGTCACATACAAAAGAGTTCAGTCAAGGTTAGTAGCCGTGTACAAATGTGAAGTTGTTCGTGACTTCTCTGCAAATAAGTAAATCAGCTGAACAATAAAATTTGAATCACCTAAAAGTTAAAATGCGTTATTTTCATAACAGAAAACTATGATTTAATTAACATTGTTAGTTTGGGAAAAGAACTTTCTCGCCCGGATTGTTTAAGATTTGATTCTAGGAAGACCAGTTCCCAGGAGGCCGTAGACACAGAGGACAGGAATTTACCTTCTGTGTTCAACAGCGTGCCATGCCTGGCATGCAGCAGGCTCACGACAAGTACTTTATGAATAAGTAATGTAGAGCTCATGGCAGCTGTGACCCCTGATCTGAAGGACTATGTAAATTCATGATGACGACGATGGTGGTGGTGACAAGCAGCTACAATTTATCGAGTTCCTTCTTTTATGAGAGACAAAACCGTAATTTATACCACTTACATGAATTTCACATTTCACCTCATCTTAGAGAATATAATTATTAAAGAAGAATGTAATTATTCTTACAGAGGAGAATGGAGTCCATGAATTCCAACTTAGCTCTGCCCAGAATAGTGCGACTTCAAGGGTTGATCTTTTTACCACCCTCGTGACAAGCACATTTGATAAGAACATGGTGAACAAAGAATGAAGTGAGGACAGTTGGGTTAGGTTGAGAGGCATAGGTCACATTTGCTCTTTCAGGCACAGCAGAAGGTAAGATAAATAAGTAAATAATCTGGACACAGTGTAAAAACTGGAGGGGGAAGAAAGGTCCCATCCTAAAGAGTTTGGAAGATGCTGCATGGGAAGGAAGCCAAGACTGGGCACTGAAACACAAACACGGAAAGAGTGAGATGAAAGACAGACACCACGATGGCGGGCAGGGATCGGTCCCGCGTTTGGAGACAATGAGGAGATGCTGTGGCTGCTGCTCTAGGGGACAGTGCACTCCTAGGAAAGGGCAGACACTGTCCCTTAAACGATTACATGCTGGATTAAGAAGTTTAAAATTATCCCATGACACCCACACATTCTTAAAATAGCATTTAACTGAAAAATAATTCCTTTGTGTTCTATATTAAAGCTTTTTCTCACCAAGCACATTCTGGTTGTCTTCTTCCTGGTCTTATTTCTGTGGATAAATTAAACAACGTGAGTTCATTTTTCTGTATAATTGGTATGGAATCTATCAGTGTTAAGATGGAGTCTGTGTCCCCAAGGCAGAAGGGACCTGCTTCAGACTCTGACTCAGGGTCTGCACAATTGTACCAGAGTTCATAACTTCACAACTCTCTGTGGCTTGCACTGTGTTTTTTATGAGGGCTCCATTATAGGGGTCCCATGAGTAAACTCTAGAACATGCCCCAAATTTAATAATTTCATTTGTTAAATAATTCAACCTCTATTTGTATGACTTATTTACAGAGGGTTTTAAAATACAACATCAGCTGTGTTTTATTGACTTCATATTATTTTGTTTATGGGAGTTTCTGGACCCACGCCTGTTTTGTACAAAATATCAAGCAGGTCCAGTTTGGCTTGTCTTCTCTCCAAATAAATTTAACAACCACTTTGGTATCCCCAGCTCCCATCTCTACCCTTGCACACACATTCTCAAGATTGCAGTTTAGAAAAACAATGAACTGTTTTGACACATACAGGGAGGTTGGCCCTGGGTGAGGAGAGCAGCTGTCGAGGGGTGGGGTCCATGAATCTGTGTTCTAGGAAGGCTTGTCAGGGTTGGGAGACAGTGATGAGGATCACTGTAATCCAGACATGGAGCAGCTTCAGAATGAAAGTGATAGCGGAGAGAGAAGGCAGTCATCTTCTAGAGCACTTTCTCCTCCTGTTGGTCTTGACCACTTTGGGTTGCATATCCGATACCCTGCATGTCAGATACCTGCAGTAACAGAAGCAGAACTACAGTTATGGTGTAGCAGTGAAATCATCATGGCTAGGGGTCATCACAATGTGAGGGTCACAGCATTAGGAAGGTTGAGAGTCGCTGCTGTAGACCAAGATCGGAGTTGGCAGTTTGTATTGGATTTGTTTCTTTTCAACTTAAGTTTGGAGACCAAAAAAAGGGGGGAGGCACTCCAGAGTACAAATGTAAAATTGAAAGTTTTTCCTTCCTGAAGAAAACACTTGTAGAAATGTCAGTTTGATGGAATGTCAGGATTTTACAGTCCAAAGTATCTACAAACAGATAATAATTTGGCATGGAAAAGAATCCGGGCAACAGGTGTACAAAGTTAGAGCCTTGAGCTGAAGTGGCTTTGCAAGCAGCTCTGCCTCTCACGGGCTCTGAAGGTGACCTTGAACAGGTGATCTGAGTTCACCTGAGTTCTCCGTGTGGAGTTTCCTGGACTGCTCACAGATACACAATAGTTGCAGTTACAGCCTAGAGAGGGACAATATGGCTGGATGCTTCTCCAGCGGCGAGCCGGTGAGTGAGTATAGAAAGCAGTAGAATGAGTCCCCAGAAAGCTATTGCTTTTATAAAGATGGTAAAAAGAAGAGACGCATAGGAATTAGAAATAGCAACACTCTCGACTCACGATTCCCTTCTCATTCCAGCTCCTTCCCACGCTGAGCTAGAGCTCACTGCAGGATTCATCCTGTAAACGATATCCCCGGAAGAGTCCCGAGATGCTCTCATCGAAGTGGAAATGCTGCGCTGGGGACCGAGCAAGAGTCTGGGCATTTGGCTCCTTCCTTGACCTCTCTGCACCGATCTCCACCTGAAGACGCCTATCTTCTCGGAAGCTCAAAGTAGAAGCCGTGTGAGTAAGCCACATACGAGGGTCACATTCTCTCTACCTATGGAAGGAGAGGGTGCAGCCTAATGTGTGTGAGAGTAACTGCCATGCTATCAAACTCCTGTCAGAATCTGGGCACTGACCAGGGCCTTTGAGAGCCCAAACTTGGGTCACAGTTTGATTTCCACTTGAAAATACTGCAACCAGAAACTGCTTCCTGTCCTCCCATCAGTCAAGGAAGTGAGTTTTACCTGGTGCAGTTTTGTCATCAATATGATGGCCCATCATGGGTATTCATTTAATTAAAGGTGTTTATTACTCCAGTACACTAGCAGCTGACAGTAAAGAGCCTAGAGAAACACTCAGAGAACGGAAAAAACTGGGGAGCTTGTCTTATAATGGCGCTTATACTTTTTCTCTTTTTTTCTAGTACCTTAAAAGTAAGCTCGAATTTCGTCTCATATGTACTGTAGCTGACAGCAGGATTTCTGTACCCGTTTTTCAGCATTAACCTTGGTTATTGTTTATCCTCAGTGACTTCTCTCTTTTTAACTTCATACACAACTTTTCCCTCTGCTGGAAAAGATAACAATGCAGCTAATTAACTTGCCTGTTAAGATTGATTCTGGCTTTTATTTTCTGGTCTTTGGAGAACCGAAATTAGACCACAAATTACTTTAATGAAGGACATTCAGTTCTGCTAGATTGTAGCGACGTTCTGCAATTTTCTGAGACTCGGGCATCATGTTGCAGAGCGGATAGAGGAGTTCAAAGCTTTCCTAGAAAAATGAATCTATTTATAACTTGTCACACTTGGGGAGTAATTTGCTTAAATTACCCAGTTGTGCTGCTCAAATATTTGTGTGGATAACAACCACTCAGCCTGCCTATTAAGAAATTCCCAGGATCCACCCTCCAATATCCTGCTTTTAGTAGATATGGGTTAGGGGCCATGGCTTTGTCCGTGAAAAAAAAATAGAATGACTGGTGCAGGCCGTCCTTAGATCATACTCAAAGAGATGCTGCTGTAGAGGGCAGACTTACATTTTGGACATTTTTTGAGAACATCTATTAGGTTTCCGGGCAGTGGAGAAGCCATGGGAACTTTCCACTCCTCCCAGCACCCATGGGTTTACCCATTTGAGAGATGAACAATGCCAGAGAGAGACCAAGCTTTCACATTCAGGTGGAGGCCAAACTCACTTGACACTGGGAATGAGGAAGTAAGTTGTCAGCTACCAGCTACGAAAACCCCCTCACAGTTTCCTGGTTGCGCTGTCCTGTACATTTGAGTTATTTCTCAGTCTTTCCCAATGATGCATCTTGTCTGCCTTCAGAGGACTGTTTACTCTGCTTTGAGGGTAAACCAAAAACACACTTTTGTTTAGAACAAATAATCAACTCTGAAGCCATTCAGTTATTACCGCTGAAAATCTACCCATTCAGATAATACCGTACGCCATGCGTTGTGCCCAGATTACAACCCCCAGAGAGAGACCACCTTGTAATAAGCAAGGTTTAATCAGCAATACAAACACATTTGGAATCCCTGTCTCCAAAACCCCGTCACAGCGAGGTAGAGAGAGGAGTTGTATCTCCTCTGTGGGGTAAGCTTTTAAAGGCATAACTACAAAGAGGCTTTTTAAAGCTGCCTTGGCACAGCTACAAGGACTTTTGCTCCCTCTCATCCTGCTAAGTCAGCTTTGTCCTTGTTTTCTTGTTGTCACCAGGTGGCTGGCTGGGCTAAGTGACCTTGTGCTTGGAATCTCCTGGGTGGGAGAGGGGAAGGCCACTATCTTCCTGGGAAAACATTCTGCTAGGAAATTTCTTCTTGCTCCTTTGAGAATAAGGTCCTACACATGTTTATCTAACACAACACCAACTAGCAAAGCTCCCTAATTTCATCCTAGAGAATTGTTTTCATCATATGGTCTTCTCTCAATTTATGCTAGAAATATCCTTTCTAAAATATTGAAGAAAATAGCCATTTGGATTTGGACCACTTTTCTAAATGCCAGGAGTTGTCCGGTGATATACAAATAGAGAGTTATTCAAGGAACGGTTAATTTTACAGGAAATCGTAATAAGTAGGCATTGGATAAGGTCGGCTGTTCCTCTGGGAACTTCCCGTTGTTAGGTGTTCTGACCACGGCTTATGATGACTGACGCGTGGCTGAAGCCAGGTGTTAGCAGAAACTTATCGTGAGGCCTGAAGTCAGCCGAGTGGTTGGTTAGGTTAGGCCACCTTCCATTTCTAATATCCCATCCTCCTTGTTTCCTTCGGGCCTTTCAATATGTTTGGCTTCAACTCCTAAACACCACGTTCAGTACATTGTATGTCCCAGCATTGTTTCCCACCCACGCCGGCACGTGTGGACTGAGTATAGTTCTAAACTTTACATGCACCTATGGAATTAATGTCCAGATAGAAATACTGCCCAAATTATACACAATGGTGATATTTATTTTTCATCAGTGTCAAGAAACCTGTCTCTAAATCCCAGAATGCTTTAAGAAAAACTATTTGCTTAAAATCCATCAATAATACAAAAAGCTCCACAAAGTGGGTATAGACATGAGAATAGGGTTTTCTAATTTTTCATCAGAACTTGGAACAGTTGTCTAATTTATAAAAACATATCTTTGAAAATGATCAAAAGCGAAACCAACGATGTTCTTCTACTTGGGGTTGTGATTCTGAACAGAACTTGCAGTACCTGGGCGGGCAGGGAACACTAACTTCGCGTAGTAGCTTCAGAATTCATTTGGCTCCCGGGAGAGATACAGATCAGATGTTTTCTGAGTCCAAAGAGAAGTAGACACTGGGTAAACACTGGCCCCACAGGTGCAAGGCCCCAGGCCACATCTATTAGTACAGGCTGTGTTCAAATCAGATTCAGGGATTGAAGGGTGACGGAGGCCAAATTAAGTTCCGAGCCCCCACAAGAAGACATAGGGAAGAGCAGAAAGAGCGTAAACAAGCTCACTCCATAAGCTGTGCTACCATCCCAAAAGTTTCATCATGCTCCCTGTAAGATTATAATCCTCTCCCCTATGAGCGCCTTCTGGGAGGCTTTCTCCAGGGGAGGGCACACCTCCCCCTTCCACGTTTATCAGGGCGAGTCCAGTGACAGGTGTCTGTTATTAGAGAAAGACTGAGGCGCACGTGAGCTCTCTGCGCAGAGATTTAAGAGCATCGTCTCATTTTAACTTGCTTACAAAGCGACAGATACCAAGGAGGAAGTGCACTCCGGCTCAGTTCTGGGTGCAGCCCTTGGAAATTTTCCTTGACTGATTTGGAACCTCAATGTGAAGCGAGGCTTTGTTGCCGCAGCGCTATGTTGTGGGAGACGCTTTCCGTTTGGGAACAACCCAACAAAGGCTGACTGGTACAAAGCGGCCAGTGGATTGGCTAGACTTGCTGTGGGAGTCTTAAAACTGAGAAAAGAGGTAGCAAAGCAAGCATGTTAGTGACGAGTGGGCGGCTACTCTGAGCATCACCTCCAGGTGATTTGGGTCTCTGCTCTTGGCCACTGAGTTCACACAGGTGAACATCTGCACGTTTTGCCTTCTGGGTGACAACTACCATGTCCTTGAATTTCACAAGCTGTTGTGTAAAAGTAGATATACAGAGATGGGTGTGAATGACCTTAGCAGGTTACAGACACCACCTTCTTAGTGAGGGACAATTGAGCCTCTTGTAAAAGAAGTGATGAGAGCTCCGGGCTTAGAAACAAGTGGGGCTTTGATACCCATCAAACAACAATGGTAAAAAACCGGATAGAAATAGTTGAGGCTTTGTAAATCACCCCACATCTTTCACAACCATTCAACTACATCATTGCACCGCTAATAGCAGTCGTAAATGACAGGAAGTGAATAATGGGGCCTCTGTCCAAAGGAACCTTGACAAATCAGATAAGTGACTGGATGGATTTAGCCTGTGAATCATATTTTGATGACTCTTGATTAGTAGGAAAAAAAATTGAAATGTGTCCATCTATTTCAGAATTTTTGTATCATTAAAGGTAAGGTATTCATACATACCTCATTTAGAGAACTTTTAACTGACCTGCCTAACTTAAGCAACCATGTTACTGAGAGGAGAAGTTTAGTGGCAAATGCTGCACCATAAAACCCAAATCCCAGTCAGACGTCTTGGATTGTGAAAAACTGCAAACTTAAGGCAGTTTGAGGATTTTCAGAGCGCTGAGCTGTGAGAATAGAAAGTGCAAAAGAGAGGAGCAGGGTCCACAGGCTCTCATCAGAGAGGAGCAGTGTTTCCAGGCTCTCATCAGAGAGGAGCAGTGTTTCCAGGCTCTCGTCGGAGAGGAGGAGGGTCTCCAGGCTCTCCTTGAATTCTTCATAAAGAATGCTAATCTTAGAATCTTGGCATGAAACCTAGAGTGACATTACAGATGACCCAAGAAGCTTTCTGCCCTCGTAAAGCAGACTGTAGGCTGTAGAACATTTGTTTATCCTTAGGTTTGGTGCCTTCATAACATAGTTACTAAGAGTTCTATCACTATGATACATGTGCCACTCAGATACAGTAATAAGAAACAAGAGGCCCCTGATTCTTTGCCGTGGGATGCAGACACAGTGGAATTGTCCTTCCCATATCTGAAGGCAGCTCTGAGACAAAATTGGAACAAATGTTGAAGTTCAGTCCCAGAATTCCCATAGCAGCAAACAACCTAGTTTGCTTACTGCTAGATTTTATTATCCTTCAATGACCAAAGATGTACTTTAATTATATGTATATAAAATGTTACATCTTGTATTCAATCTAAGCTTATGATTATAAAATAGGATATCACTTATTAACACATGTTACACACAAAAATGTTTCTAAGAAATGTGGTACCTCAGTGAAGAAAGGATAATTTGCTGAAGTCATATTTTGGGCCTGAGGCTTTACTTAATATTAAAGCTACTTTTGCCAAAAGAATAAATATTAATCCTGAATTCTACTGTCTTTCCTGTGCTCTTAACTCTTGATGCTATAACTTTGCTAGTATAATCTTAGAGTACAGTGAAAATAGAGTCGTGGTTGGGTGAGATACAATATTCTAAATTTGACATATGACCTAGGATTGATTTCCTTTATTATAGATAAAATTATACTCAAATTACAAGTGGATCCTGAATAGATAAGGGATACTGATATGATACAATTTATCGACCAGTGCATATTTAATTTAAAAAAGTTTCTAGTTATTAATATAGAAGCTTTAACTCTTGTTCAGAAAGGGAAAAATCCCCTTATTTTTTCATTGAGTCTATGAAAAAAATCAGAAATTTGAGGAAACAGCAAAAGCTGAAGTCAGGTAGAGTAAGTCTCTAAAATTTTCCCAGGCAACCATCCTCTTTGGTCTTCATTCTGTCCTTGTCATGACGTAGATAAAACCACCCACCATGCTAGCAGTCAGTCATAAAGATTAAAAGAGGAAGTATTTGCAGCATACTAACTTTACAGTACTGAGACAAAGTCCATTGTAGTTCCTTGACACAGTTCGATGGATGCTGTTCTCGAACTTTTCTTTATTTTCCTATTTTAACCATTTTATATTCCTTTCAAGTCTCTTCTAATTATGTGCCTGTTGCTAATATGTTCCTATTATAGTACCATAAAATTTAGGAATAGCGAAAAGACATATCCATTAAATAAAATTTCATTACTATCTCAAGTCCTGACATTAAAATGTAAATGAGCTTTGTATTATGCCAAGCACTTAAATTTTTATTTTCACATTTATTTAAATATCACTGTTAAGTTTGCCTTACTCTCATAAATCTGAGCACAGAAGCAAATGTCTTCCATGGCCCTGAAGCACAGGCATAATCAAAGTACGTTGCTGATTTGCTTTTTTAAATTGGGATCATCTTTTATATTACTACTGCATATCCACTGTAAAAAAAAATGGCAAATACCATCTAAATAAAAAGAAACAAATGCTATCTATATATCTATAAACTGCATTTGCATTTAGGCATAGACTCACTAAGATACTTTACTAATACAACTTTTCCTTATCTCTAAAATAAATGGTGTTATCAGTCAAATAAGTGATATCATTTTTGCTACATTATATCTAGTGTTTACATATGCTGCAGTTAATGTAAAAATCCATCTCTATTGAATGTTCTGTTTATTCACTTAACTCCTATTATTATATGACGGGGCTATTGACATCCAACTTCAAGGATTTATTTTCTTAGTTTAAATTCCTAAGTGTAGAATTTAACCTGAATCCAAGGCTAAATAACTTACCACAAATTTTTGCGTACAGCTTTCTTGCAGTTTCTCCACCAGAAGCCAGCTCCTTTCTGTGTAGGTAAATGGAGGATAAGGAGTTGCCTCTGCGTGATTCAGCAAATGGGGTAGGCAGGGTAACAGAGTGCAGTTCAAAGACAGAAATCCTGGAAGAGCATCGGGGTCACAAAGCAATAGGACAGTGAAAAACGGGGTGGTGTTATAGGTGTGTAATGAGAAACATCGGTAGAAGGTTTGGGTTCAGCACTCTTGTTCCCAGTGGGTGGGACTGTCTGGAGAGGTTTGGGTGGTCCAGTCTTGCCAGAGGAAGCACATCACTGGGAGAGGCTTGGCGATTTCAATGGCCTCATTCCACCCCTATTCCCTCTCCCACTTCAAGCTTGCTTTTGAAGGTGTAAACTCTTAGCTTTGTGTGCTTGCCGCCATGCCGTGACACACTCACTCATCCTCCTGGCACAGTAAGCCTATATAAACTGTTCCCTGGTCATGGTGCTTAATCCCACCAACAGAAAAGTAATACTGAAGCAGGTACTACAAAGTAGGTTGTTGCTGAAAGGAACTTGACCATGTTGGTTGCTTTGCAGGAATGTAGAAGGCAAAGCTTGAACTAGAAAAATCAGTGATTGAATGCATGTGCAGGGCTTAGCTGTTGGGGGCCAGCCTCTGCAAAAATACCTCTCTCCAAGGGAAGGGCTTGGGGATTAGAAATATAGTAAACAATATAAAGACGCGAATGAAAATAATAAAATGGAGAAACATATAGGATAGCATCGGGAAGGAATTTTTCAGTGAGTACTGAAAATTTGCCCTTGTTTAATTTTCAACTGCCTAAAATACCCCTGACACCAAAAGGTAGGAGTAAGACAAAAGACTGCATTAACATGATACAAGGAAATGAACAGACCAATTGAAGGTCATGGGCTACATTCACAGTTAAACATTCTGTTGCTAGGACAAAACAAGTCACACTTACACCCTGGGCCAAAACGTTCGGTTGGTAAACCACTCCCTGGGTGGAGTCCCAATTTATTTCTGTAAAGGGAGCAGGAACTTAGTTGGATCCTTAGACTCTTGTTTGAGGTAGGAACCAACTACTTCTCTATTCCTGAAGCACAAGACCTGGCTATTAGCCCCACCTGTTGACAATAACCTTGAGAGAACAGAACTCTCTGTGTTACACCTTTGAGGTAGAAGCACCATAACCTTGCAGGAACTAGAAACAAGCCCAACTCTCTGACCTTTGGCCTTTTGGGGCCTTCACACTTAGTAGGCTGTCCTTGTAGAGACCTGGAGGAAAGTGACGTTGAGTGGCAGGAGGGAGAAACAGACTGTAGAAGGGTACCAAATGAGGTTTCAGAGGAAAACAAGGACCTCAACAGCAGCTGAGCTGTAGACCATTCCTGCTATTTTGGCAAAGAATCTGGCTGTTTACTGCCCGTTTCCTGAAACAACATTTGAAAGTAATGGACTCATTTCTTTGCTGGAGGAAATTTGGCAGCTGAGAGCTATTTGGTGTGGACTTTGGGTCCTCCGTAAAAGCACTGTGTGTTTTGAGCTGCTTATCCATCTCTCCAGGCCCCAGATTTTTGTTTATTTGCTTGTGTGTTGAGACAAGGTCTCACTATGTAGCCCTGGCTGCTCTGGATCTCATTATGAAAACTTCATTATAAAAACCTCATTATGGCCACCAACTCAGAGATCTGTTTGTCTCTGCTTCCCAGAGGGCTGGAGTTAAAGTCCCTGAAATTTTATATCCATATTCTTAGACTTCTTCTTCCTTGGAACTTGCTCTTCATATTTGTATACCAAACCTTTTATTTATTTAAACTTCCGTAGCTGCAGTGTGTGGATATGGAGTGACTAGCAGGGAGACATGCAGTCAGGGCTCTTGTCTTTTCTTACTGCATCACATCTTCCAGACATTGGCTAACAGAGAGGCACTTTTTGAGCTTCCATGCGTGTCACATGCCACATGTGACATGTCCATGTCACAGGGTTATCACCAAAGAAGCAGGGCAATCCAGTCGTGGTATCTCTTAAGAAACGGGATCCATTGTGGTGAGCACATACAGAGTCAAGAGATGGAAGATTGTGGTGTGCAGTAGTTCCTGAACTGGGGAGAGATGAGTCTGAAGAAGTGAGAATGCAATAGTTCCTGAACTGGGGAGAGATGAGTCTGAAGAAGTGAGAATGCAATAGTTCCTGAACTGGGGAGAGATGAGTCTGAAGAAGTGAGAATGCTAAGAACAAGCCACCATGAATGGCCTGCCTGCCCCCCAAGGCCAAGATGATGTCTGGGCCTGAGCTATAGCCATGAGCCAAGTCTTGATCCGAGGCCATGAAGCATTCAAGGGGGCCTGAGGGGAAATCTATGGTCCCTGTCACCACTGAGGGATAAGTAGAGGTCTGTGGCGCCACCCATCACCTGGAGCCACGTTGGCGTCCAAGGGCCTCACTGCCACGGGGCCATGCTGCTCAGAGTGACTTGCACTGCCACCTGGGCCGTGATGATATCAACGTCCAGGCTACCGCCAAGGATCTAGGTTGGTGATCCTACCACAGCTGGGGTCTGTTAATGTCCAGTGGCCCATGTTGACACCAAAGGCCACTCGGACGCCCAGGGTCTAGACTGCAACCTGAGATCATTTTGGTGTCTGAGGACTGTGCCAATTTGAGTGCTCAGCACTGTCATCTGGAGCCATGGCATCATCCGGGCCAGGGATGCTGCCAAAAGACATGTCTGAGTCCATGGTCCTGCTGCAGCCAGGATCTGAGTTGATGTCCGTGGCTCCTGATGCCATCGAGGCCATGCTAATGCTGGGGCTCTGGACTGCCATCTGGCACCATGTTGGCATCTGAGGGACACACTGCCATAGGGCCATACCAATCCGAGTGGCTAGCACTATTACCTGGGTGACATCCCATCTGACCTCAGACTGCTTCCTAGGACCATGTCTGAGTCCATGGCCCTACCACAGCTGGGGTTTATGTTAATGTCCATGACCCAAAAACCACACAGATGCCAGGGATGTGGCCAACCTATGGCCATGTGGGTGCCTGAGGGCCATGCCATTGTCAGAGCCAACCTGATCTGAATGGCTTGCACTGTCACCAAGAGCTATGGTATCATGTGAGTCAGGACTGTTGCTGAGGGCCATGGGGGTCTGTAGGTTAGCAGTCAGGGTCTGAGTTGATGTTGATGGCTCCTGTTGGCAACAAAGCTTGTGCAGAAATCTAGGGTGTGGTCAGTTGTCTGAGACCAAGTTGCTGTGTGAGGGCCATGTTGCTGCTATGGTTATACTGATCTGGGGAACCTGTCCTGTCTTCTGGGGCCATGGAGACTCCAGCCCGTGTTGCTGTCGAAGGTCTGGGTCCACGGTCTATTGCAGCTGGAGCCTGTGTTGGTGTCCATGGCCTGTATTACCAAAGGGATCATAAGAACCACATGTATTGAAATCCAAGTGCCATGCTGTCCATACCTCTCACTGACCTTGCTGGTTGCTGGGTACTGCAGCAGGAGAGCTAGACCCCACACACAGTAATGATGGCCCCACCCCTCACTATGGGCTTGAATCTCACCTGGGCAGCAAACTAGAACTGACCCTGTTGTCAAGGGGTGCAGGCAAGTCAGTCCTGAGGGCATGAGAACAGGAGAGCTGACCCCCATCTCACCCAACCACACTCCTGTATGCCCCCTCCAGCAATTGAGAGAGAACATCCTCACCTCACCTGAGCAAGTCCGTGGAGCTGACCCTGATGATCTGAGTGTGAGGGATCCAGACCAGAGGGCGTGAGAAGGGGAGGACTAGCCTCACTCCTTGCCGCAGGCTGCTTTGGGTAGGCTGGCCCAGGCAGTCCTGGAGAGGGAGGCTGGGCGGTAACAATGGGGGAAATTGTGGGTTGACCAGTCCAGCTGTCACTCATCTCAGGACTGAGACTGTGAGTGGGTGCCCAACATCCACCTCGTCAATGAACTGTTAGAGGTTGGAAAAGTGGCGAACCTATAGATCCCAAACTGCAGGACAACAGTGGATGTTCTGGGGGACCCGCCGTGAGAGCCCATTGTCAGTGGTGTGGCAGAGACAGACACCTCACAGCAGACCAATGACTCCTGTCAGTGAACACTCACAAGCAAAGACAAAATGAGTGAAGGGTAAAATATGAGACTCACCAGGCCATACCACAGCTTCCATGCTTCCTCCTCCTCCTCCTCCTCTTCCTCCTCCTTCTCCCCCTCCTCCCCCCTCTTCCTTTTTCTTCTTCTTCTCCTTCTCTTCCTTCCCCTTCTTTTTTTTATCTTATTTCATTTTGTTATGTTTGTTTTGATTTTCATTTTATCCTTTTAAACTTTGTTTTGTTTGGAGGAAAAGTTGCAAGGGTGGAGGGCAGATGCAGGGGAGAAGGAGAAGGGTGAAATTGAGATACATGTTGTAAAATCAGAAAAGAGTCTATTGGAGTTAATTTTTAAAAAGTTCTAAATTTGAGAGGAATTGGGGGAGGCATGATGTAGGAAGCACAGTCTAGAGTAAGCATTGGAGAAACAGGATGTCAGTCACAGGCTTATTTTTCTTCAAAGGAAGAAAATGAATAACGCCTGGTCGCCTATATGCCAGTGAAAGTGGTCAAACAAACACGTGATTCTTTGCTGTTCTATTAGGAGCTAATCTCCGCCCGAATCCTGAGTTTTGTCTCTCAGTAAATAGACCTCATCCCTATGAGAGAGATCCCCTGTACTTTGTATCCCCTGTCGATAGAATCTATCCTTAGGCTTATTAAACATCTTTCCTCTGGTACCTAGCCCTGAGCTCTGTTTATCAGGCAACCATAATCTATTCCTACTGCAAAGGTCACAGGGACATTGCTAGGGAGTTCCTGTGTAGCTTTGCCTAAAGCTGTGTTCTGATAACTGTCACGTGGAAACCCATTCCCAAAGTTCTACTGTGTTTGAATGTGTAAGAAGAATAAACCATGAGGTCAGACTCTGAATGTTTTTTGACCCAGTGCCTTCAAAGATGGGTGGGTTGTCTCCAGACAGTTGTGAAGCTCGTTAGGCTCCTCATTATCGCGAGTCCTTTCCCTGTCCTGCCAATCAGCTCCCAAATCATGACACAGGGACTTCTTACTAGTTATGAAAGTTTGGCCCGTACCTTAGACTTATTTCTAATGAGCTCTTATAACATAAATTAACCCATTCCTATTCATTTATATGCTACATGAGTTCATGGCTTGTTACCTCATCTCCTACATGTCATGTTTCTTCTGCATCTCTTTGTGATCTACCCATCTTCCCAGCATCCTCTGCACCTGGAAATCCTGCCCAGCTATTGGCTGTTCACCTTTTTTTAAACCAATCAGACACTTCTTCACAGGCACAGTGTGCAAAAAGATTCTACAGTATCAGAAAACATAGACAAAGTGGAGGAGGGAGAAGGAGGGGTAGATACAATGTAATACAGCCCTAGAAGAACTCTTAAAAGCAAACTCAGACTTTACCTTTGGGTCTTGATAAACCTTATAGGCTTTCTGGATGAAAATAATCTTCATCAATATAAAAAGATAGCTCTAGTATACTGTTTATCTGTTTTATCATATTAATATAACTATGTCTTTCTTAGACTTCATATTTCCCGCAGACTCTTGAATTTAATATCTATGTTTTTATAGTTAAGCTGTTTCCATGCAACAACCATGTATTTAGTTACTGTTCTTGTTCTTTTCCAACAATCTCTACTTGTTTGCTGGAGAGTCTGTTTCATTTACTGTTCAGATGACGGTCATCATTGTTGGTTTCAAGACACTCATCTTGTTTCTTATTTCGGGTTTGTCTTGATTTAGAGGCCCCACTGTTGTTTTCCTAGCTCTTTTCTGACTTCCATATTTTTGTACTCCAAATTTTCTCCTTCTTTGAGTTTAGTTTTGGTTTTTATTCTGCTTTATTATTATAAGTTCCTTTATTTATAAGCTCCCTTAACTCTTAGTGTCTGTTTTAAACGAGAATTAAAGCACTGACTTATACTGTGAGAATTTTCCAAACATGCTGCATTTTGTGAAATTATTGTGTTTTTAACTTCTTTTTTTATTTATTTTATTTTATTTTTTAAATTTATTTATTTATTGAGGATTTCTGCCTCCTCCCTGCCACCGCCTCCCATTACCCTCCCCCTCCCCCGATCAAGTCCCTCTCCCTCATCAGCTTGAAGAGCCATCAGGGTTCCCTGACCTGTGGGAAGTCCAAGGACCGCCCACCTCCATCCAGGTTTAGTAAGTTGAGCATCCAAACTGCCTAGGCTCCCCCAAAGCCAGTATGTGCAGTAGGATCAAAAACCCATTGCCATTGTTCTTGAGTTCTCAGTAGTCCTCATTGTCCGCTATGTTCAGCAAGTCCGGTTTTATCCCATGCTTTTTCAGCTGGCCTTGGTGAATTCCCGAAAAAACATCCCCATTGTCTCAGAATGTGGGTGTACCCCTCGCGGTCCTGAGTTCCTTGCTCGTGCTCCCCCTCCTTCTGCTCCTGATTTGGACCTTGAGATTTCTGTCCGGTGCTCCAATTTGGGTCTCTGTCTCTGTCTCCTTTCATCGCCTGATGAAGGTTAATATTCAGGGGGATGCCTATATGTTTGTCTTTGGATTCACCTTCTTATTTAGCTTCTCTAGGATTGCGAATTATAAGCTCACTGTCCTTTAATTATGGCTAGAAACCAAGTATGAGTGAGTACATCCCATGTTCCTCTTTTTGGGTCTGGCTTACCTCACTCAGGATAGTGTTTTCTATTTCCATCCATTTGTACGCAAACTTCAAGAAGTCCTTGTTTTTTACTGCTGAGTAGTACTCTAATATGTATATATTCCATACTTTCTTCATCCATTCTTCTATTGAAGGGCATCTAGGTTGTTTCCAGGTTCTGGCTATTACGAACAATGCTGCTATGAACATAGTTGAGCATATACTTTTGTTGTATGATGGGGCCTCTCTTGGGTATATTCCCAAGAGTGGTATTGCTGGGTCCAGGGGTAGGTTGATCCCGAATTTCCTGAGAAACCGAAACACTGATTTCCAAAGTGGTTGCACAAGTTTGCATTCCCACCAGCAATGGATGAGTGTACCCCTTTCTCCACACCCTCTCCAGCAAAGGCTATCATTGGTGTTTTTCATTTTAGCCATTCTGATAGGTGTAAGATGGTATCTTATGTATTTTTAACTTCTACATGTTATAAGATTGTATATAGCACCGTTATTTTTTATGCTTGGATAGCCTTTGTCTAAAATATCACTGGCTGCATGTTGGGGTTATATGTTGTATTGCCTGCTGTTTCTTCCTGGGTTTTATAGCATTGTTTTGTCTGTCTGTGTACCTAATCTTTTAAATTCAGTGCCAGTTGCTGCATTTGAAAAATTACTGTGGCAATTTGAGGTCTAAAACAAAGTTATCTCTTTCCAAAATAAAATTTACATTTGTGTCTGCCAGATAGCTGAGGCAAAAGCACCATTAGCTAACCTTAATCCAATCAAGGGTTGAGGGGATTTAAAAAGGATCATCAGGCCTGCTCAGGGCTAGGTTTTTGTGTTCACCCAGCTTTTCAAGTCCAGCCATCGGGGGCTTCAGTATAAAGCCTGGGGTAGGAGACGCCTCTCTTTGGACGACTCAGTATACCAGTGTTTATCATCTTAAACTCAGGTTGTTGCTGGGAGCTCACTTAATTTCCTCAGCTACCGAACCGCTCCTAGAAGGAAAAATATTCAGTTTGCTCTTTTGGACTTTCGTTGACAGGAATTTTGTCTAGGGAATTCTTTCTTGTCGTAGTTCTCTGCTTGCACCTTTTAAACCAATAGTTTACAGAGATTTTCTAGGTGTTCTCAGCTGTAAAGTTAGTTCAAATAACCTAACTGACAAAGCAAAGTACGTATTTTCATCATTTAAAATTGGCTTATATATCTCCCTTGGTTATATTTCTAACTAATTTTATATCTACCTAGACTTATAGAGTTTAGTTTAATTTTTTTAGTTTTGAAATATGATGCATTTGTAAAAGTCATACATGGATGGTGTCCTGATGAGTTTTCTGTTTTGTTTTTTTTCTGTTTTTTTGTCAATTTGACACAACTGGAGTTACCTGGGAAGAGAAATCTCAACTGAGAAAACGCCACTACTATACTGCCCTGTAGGCAAGGCGGTGGTGGTATTTTCTTGACTAATGTGTGATGTGAGAGTGGCCAGCTGCTGTGGGCAGTGCATAAACGAGGTGGCTGAACATGAGCAGACCTGAATGCAGCGTCCCTAGGGTCTCTGCTTCAGTTCCTGCCTTCACACTCCTGTCCGAGTTCCCCCAGTGACAAACGGTTTAGTGGAAATTAAGATGAACTATTTCACACAGTGGTGGTGACACACGCCATTAATCTCAACTCTTGGGAGTCAGGGGAAGGAGGACCTCAATGAGTTCAAGGTACACCTGGTCTACAGAGTGAATTTCAGGACAGCCAGAGCAGTTACACAGAGAAATCCTGTGTCCAAAAAAAAAAAAAAAGAAAGAAAGAAAAGAAAAGAAAAAAGAAAAAAAGATGAAATAAATCTTTACCTTTCAAGTCGCTTTTGGTTGTAGTGTTTTATCACAGCGATAGAAAACAAAGATAAAGACTTGATGTGGGAAGGATTTCTTATTAATAAAGAAACTGCCTAGGCCCATTTCATAGGCCAACCCTTAGGTAGGCGGAGAAAACAGAACAGGATGCTGGGAGAAAGAAGTTGAGTCAGGGAGTCGCCATG
>NC_022031.1:63687333-63694842 GCF_000317375.1 Microtus ochrogaster | reverse complement strand
CAATAAGAGGCTGGAACTAATGGGTCAGGCAGTGATTAAAAGAATACAGTTTCCGTGTAATTATTTCGGGGCATAAGCTAAGCTAGCCATGTGGGTGGCCGGGTGCGGGGACGCAGCTCCGCCGCTCTTAATTCAACAAAGACTCAACAATTATTACATGTCCACTATTCAATAAAATTATTAATAAGATAATTTTAAGAAAAATGTCCTATTTAAAATTTTATTGATATTCTCAACAATGAATTTTGTTGTCCAGTGGAAGATGTTAATTAATTTCCATGGTAGACACACACAGAAACTGAAGGCTATTAGTGTTGCATACAAAGAAGTTATACAACATTTATCTCAAGAAATTTAGTGATTCCAAGCATAGTATAAATCTTTTTGGAAGACAGTAAATAAGAATATTCAGAAATTGATTAACTGATCAAGACTTAAAGTAAGCATATACTATGAATAATTCAAAGGAATGAAAAAACTATTAATTTATTCAAAAACATGTCCCCAGAAGAACTAAGATAAGAAAGTTTGCATACTGTAACATGAACCATTTCGAGGTATTTGAGAAGTAAATATTAATATATTCATATATGTTTTAAAAGCACATCATATAGGAAAGATAAATTGATTAGAATATCTGATAAAAGACAAAGGAAATGATGAAATTCACATACAAAATCCTTGATGTGAGTATTGACAACTTTCTAGAGGCACTCATGTATTAGTATTGGAATTTCTTTAGTGTTGAAGCAAAGAGTGAAATAAAATTAGTTTCAAAATTCACAGTACCATAAACAATTATCTTTCATTCATCAACAAACCAGTGGTTTAGGAGATGCTCAAATGGGGAAAAATACCTGGTATGGGTCCTTATTCAGAAGCCACTTAGATGGATATATATATAAAAATAAGACTAGCTTATTCTTGAGCAAGAAGAGATATATGTGGTACAGAAAGTAGCTGCTGAAATGGACCCTGCGAACAAGCACGTGACTGTTTTGAGGCCTTTATTGAGCAGATGCTCTATGCCAGGCAGCACATGAAGCTAAGTATTTCTGGTCTGGTGAGAAATGCACAAGTGATCTTGCAGTAGTGTGACGTCCTAACAGAATTGCACAGACAGAATCATGTGGCAGTAAGAGGCCCAGCTATTCTCCCTAGAAAATGTAAAAATTAAGCAGTCTTAGCACTTGAGTGACATTTCCCAAAATTTCAGAAGGATTGAACACAAAAGAAAGGAAGTCTACCGAAAACAAGATGAGGAAACATAGATTGGAAAGAAATAGGGGGTGAGACTACAGAGAATGATCAAGAAAAAATGATATTCCACTTAGATGTCAACATAAGCTATCGGGAGCTGTTCCATGACTGACAGGAAGCTGGTGATAAAATTACTGGGAATTTAGAAAGAGCACCGTAGGAAGTTGAATTATAAATTGTTAACCCCCAAAGTAGATAAACCATTGACGAGGGCATCTAGAAGCCCAGGAAACAAACAATTGGTATCTGGGTTAAAGTATTTGAAGAAAAAAAGATAAATTTAGGAAGTTTTAGGAATCCTTTGTAAAGACTTAATGATTAACTAGATACCAAATGTGATGCATACAAAAGTTATGAAAAACTGTCAGGAAGGATTCACCGGTCACGCTGGAGGTTATGGGAACCAGTTTCCTCAGCATTTGAGCGTGTTTTATCTGCTGTGAATAAGGTGCCTGAAGACAGGACTGCCCAGTGGGCATTTAGAGGCCAGGATGCAACAAGGTGATACGTGAATTTAAAAAGGAAATAAAAGGGGGGGGGGGCATGACCTCTCTGAGGGAGTTGCGGTTTTTATCACAGATGTAAGGGAGAGCCCAGGCAGAGACATCTGGAAAAGTCCAGAGTAAACATGACGGGTAAACTGAGCCAGGCCATGTGAGAAGAGGCAAGAAGGGAGAAGAGATAGATAGTCAGGAGCCAAAAGCAGCAACCAAAGGCAAAGAGACCAAAAAGGACCAGGGTGGCCGAAATGACTGGGTTACGTAGGAAGAAGAGAAGCTGGGAGAATGACAGCCAGCCCAAGCCCTGGGGTGGAGACTTCAGGGTAGGGAGCTGGGTGTGGTAGATAGGCTGACTCCAACAGGTACTGAGAGATGCCTGGAGAACTAGGTGGTCAAAGTCCACTTTGATACATGAATGGACACCTCAGTTAACCACTTGTCCTAGGTTTGAGACCTAAAAATCTGGACCAAAGAAGTTGGAACCATTACCACGGAGTTTCACTAGTGATTAGGTGAACTTGGACTGGAAGAGAGTATAGAAGGCTAAAAATGGATTATGGGTAGTCAATATAAAACAGTCAGCTAGTGGTAGAAGAGATATGGAAGACAATGACTAGGGAAATAAATTTGTTTTTTTAATCCATTGTGTGGAATTTTTTTATTGAAAAGCTTCCACAAATTTAAAATATTTTCTTGATATTTTTGATTATTTGCTAAAGTCTACAAAACTACAGATAGTCATGATAAGAGTAATATATTTGACTTGTTTTGTTTCTTAAAAAAAAAATTCCAGTATTTTATTGAGAATTTTTGCATCGATGTTCATGAGTGAGATAGGCCTGTAATTCTCTTTCTTGGTTGGGTCTTTGTGTGGTTTTGGTATCAGGGTAACTGTAGCTTCATAAAAGGAATTTCTGTTTCTATATTGTGAAATACATTAAGGAGTATAGGTATTAGGTCTTCTTGGAAGTTCTGGTAGAATTCTGCATTGAAACCATCTGGCCCTGGGCAACTTAACTTGCACAATTCAGTGTGTCTTTAAATTAGTCCCTTAAGTTTAAAAGTAGTGGGGAAAAACGTGTAAGGTGTATAATTAAACAGGAGATTCAATATGATAATTTTGGAACTAAATATATGAAATTTCAAATTTCCTATCATTGTTTTAACAAGTATTATGGTTACATTCTAACTAAGAATAAAGGCATATTTTTATGTGATTAAAACCAAACTTGTACCAAAAAAAAACTTCAGTGACCATGTATTTATCTGAGGCCAATTACAAAATAATTGTAGACCTTTCGTAGCATGGGATAATATGCCGTATTATAGTACATTTGTGAAGAAATGTATAATTAGCAGAAAATGTCAACATGGAATGCTAAGTAGAGTGCACAGAATAAACCACAGCATGTTGTATGAATGCAGATGAGAGAGCTTCCTCTCCCTGCCGCATGCTCCTAAGCTATATTATGTGAGTAAAATAATCACGAATACGAGCAGCAACGGTACTAAAGAAGCATCCAGCATTGATAGAGCTGAACCAGAGAGAAGAGGCAGCGTCATAAGACTCAGCAAGTAAACAAGCCACCTAGTCTGCAAAAGCTGAAATAAGATTACAAGACCCCTCCCTAATGTAATACAAGCAGTGGGTAAGTGATAGGAAGTCATTCCAATCAGCCAAGCTTCAGGGAGGAGACTCTCCAGCGTGTTGATCTGCCTGTACATTCTGCAGGAGTTTCAGGAC
This sequence comes from Microtus ochrogaster, assembly GCF_000317375.1. Lineage (NCBI taxonomy): Eukaryota > Metazoa > Chordata > Mammalia > Rodentia > Cricetidae > Microtus > Microtus ochrogaster. The sequence continues at coordinate 63,691,338 of NC_022031.1, read as the reverse complement.
TGGAGAGCTTCATGTTTCATGAGTAGTGACCCATTCTGGGTTAATAGTTTTCATTATGCACCTGCATTTGAGTTGCCCAGACCCTTGTTGGAAACTGGAACCCTGTAAGCAAGCCCAATTCATTCAAGTTGTACGTCCTTGGAACGTTGACTTTAATCTGTCATTGGTTCTGTGTCTGGGGTGAATAAACATTTGTTCAAATTTCCCCAGAAAAAGTCTAAGACATCATTATTGCAGTTGAATTTGCACACACGCATTTACACACACACACACACACACTCACACACACACATGCACATGCGTGCACACAGGTCTTATTTCTCTTTCTAATTAGTTAAAAGCAATATCAAAACCTCAGTTCAATTAAGTCGTTTATTTTCCTGTTCAGCAAATCATTAATTAGCATCAATGCTGTAATTGAAATATAGATTTTTAAGGTAGTTCAAAGTCTAGTATTTAGTTTATGAAAATAATATACAGTTGGAAAATTATATTTACAGAGAAAAACGATAGAAAGATAAATGAATAATGTGTTTACACCATTTTCCAACCAATAGTCCCAGGACTCCGAAGCACAACATAACTATTTACAGAGCTTTATGGGTTTACTTATCAATGAGTATCATTATCTTCTCTGGAATACAACTACTATCTTGTGAATCCCTTGAATTTTTTCAATGCTGATAGGGCTCATATTTGGAGCAATCAACCTGAAGCTGTGCACTGTTAACAAGGTAAAGCTGCGAGTTGATTGGAGCTGATGGATGGATGTAGTACCCTGAGGGATGGGCATTACAGAGCTGAAACAGGGAGGGTCCCCCAGACATTATAAACAGGAGAAAGCAGCTTTTAAGCTTAGGAACAAAATGAAAAAGAGTGAGAAAAAAAAATCTAGCAGAAGATGAGGGGTATAAATAGCCCATAATCGATTCATAATGATTCAATTAGGCAACCAAGAATAAGGTAAATAACACATTTTTAAATTTTTTATTTACTCTGTGCCCTCTCCTCAAATACCGATAGGCATCCACAGCTGGAGAAGTCTACTTCCTCAATATCCTGGATTAGACGTTCACAACTGTAGTGTCATCAAGACTAAAGGACACTGCCTTTCTCCACTAGAAAGGACAATATTTATTAAGTGCTAACAATGTGCCTGGAACTATTTTAAAGATGACGAATCAGAAGAACTGGGTCCTACGGACAAGAGTAAAAATCTTGCTGGTAGGGAATGAAAGCAAGAGAGCATGGGCAATCTCTCTTCTGAGCCCACGTGATCCATGGACCTGTATTTCATGCCACCTTCTACCTGGTACAGTTGAGAATCTCTCCCAGATCACCTTTCCCATAAAGGAGGTTAAGTGTGATCACCCTCACATACTTTCTTATATAAAGTTCTCTCTAGCTTTTTTCTCAGAGGAGGCAGAACAGAGATCACAACCCTTTTCTCATCATTGAGTGTGCTCACCATGACTGTACTGGAAGGTCCTGGCTCTTCTCCTCTCTGCTGGAGCTGAAGCAGAATATTGGTGACTGTGTTATCAACGGGCTTTATAGATGTAAAGTATTTCTTCTTAAATTTTGGGCATGTTATTTTGATAATTATATATTTCTATGATACTTGAAAAAGAAAGGAATGGCATGCTTATGCAGCGTTACTGTATAAGCATATGTGTATGGAACATAGTGGGGATGAGGAAAAATATTTGGGACATTATTTTTCAGAGTGACAGTGTTATATTTGTTAAATACTGCTTGTATCTTAATCTTCCCCTATGAAGGATTTTTGTTTAAAAAGCGGACTCCTATTTTTTTGTAACAAAAGAAGAGTACAACAAGGCATTGGTAGTGTCAAGGCTCCTATGGATAAAATGTAGGGGGCTCCATTGCCTTTGCTGTTGCTATGGCTTGCCCATGATCTGAGTGTGTCCTCTGAGTGCTCATGCATGGGGTAGCATCACAGCTTGCTCCCAGGCCTCGTAGTAGGGTAAAATGTGAGATAGAAATATTGGTCTCTCCCATCCCAGTTTCCTTTCATCCATGTGATCTCTTCATCACACTCCAAGATGCTGTCCTCCAAGAAGGAACGCAGCCTAAGCGCTCCTTCCAGAGACCTCTGCTGCTTGGGGACTTGAGGTCTCCAGAACAATGAACTAATTAACTCTCTTCTATCTAAGCACTCCACCTCGAAATTCTATATGATAACTAAAATGGGTTTAGACACTTGTTTCACTCAATTCTACATAACCTCTGTTTCACTTCACTCTTTATATTCATTACGTCACTGATTCAGACTGTTAGCTGAGGGCATAGCGTGTTATAAGCACTGAGGTCCTAGCCAAAATTTGGAGTCTGCTCTGATACTAAGGAGAGCTGATGGTGTTTAAGCTGATGATAAAATATTAATCTATTGGAAAATACATTCCAAAGTTAGTGTAGAATGACCACTATTTCATCAGTTAGTCATAGGTGTAAACTATTTCAGCGCTTCGGGGAGTCAGGATCTAGGTACCAAGGGAGATGAATGACTGAGCAGGTTTCTAGGTTTTTAGGCACAGAAAAAACGATGAGGAGTTGCCTGTGTGCCCATAAGCTTTGATTAAAAAAAAAAAAAACAAAAAAAAACAAAAAAAAAAACACTATCACCAGGAAACAGCATCCTTTGTTCTGATTATCAGAAAATCTAACCTTCAGAATTTTACCTTCTTAAACTCTTGCACAGTCTTGTCACTTCCAAAGCACTGTGCTTCACAAGCCTGTGCTGCCTTTCCATGTGCACCGGATAAGACACTGTTGCTGTGCCAGCTTTCATCCTGCATGTCACAGTGTATGTAGAGAAGTCATATGTTTTGTTTATTTGCAGGATATGGACTTTAAATTTTCAAAGGACTCCAAACAGCTATTTTATTTTCTTTCTTAGAAAGAATATAAGCTTATCTTTTCCTCAACTGAAATATTTCCATATACCCTTCACGCATGGCCAATGATGCATAACAATATAGGATTTTAATTAAAAGTAACCAAGGAGAGGAGAGAGTTTGGAGGTAGCTAATAAAGGCAGAAATCCTACTTTTCATTGAGTAGAGATAATAAAAGGTGAATGAGAAGATAAACTGCCTAGGGAAGACCACAGTTGGTCACTGACCTGGCATTCAAATCGAGACTTCGATTCCCAGTCCTTTGCCTTTCTATGAGGTCCCTAAATCAGTATTTAAAACTATATTAATATTATCTGCTAGAATTATGACTTGTTCATTAAAGGATTTTCTCCACGCTTCCAATTTGGAAGATTTGCCAATGCTCTCTATCTTGGTTGAGTTGTATTTGTTTTTACATGATCATAAAGTTTATGGTTCCAGTTTATGTTTTACACTGCGTTTGATATGCAAAGAAGCACTGGGATCATAGAGAGAAAGAGGAAGCTGGTGGAAATCGCATGAAAGCACACACAGGCGATGCTCGGCAGCTGCAGCTAGGTGAATTATATTTAGACCAGAAGATGGCATAAGAGTTATAGTAATGGGAGATTATTCACAATGGCCGTGAATTTCTATAAAGGATCATATTGTACACCAGGATCTACATTCTTAGACACAATTCTCTTTTAGTCTGAGAAAAATAAGGATGTATTGAAGAATATTAGTAAGATTTTTTTTCTTCATTTAAAATTACACAATGATAGCCAAAAATGTAATAGCCTCGTACAAAACAAAATGCTAACCTATTCAAATCTTGAGGTATAGGCACAACTGAAGAAATATAATGGTGCATAGAGCTCCATACTTTATCTAGTAGGATCAGCCATGAACTGCTATATGCCAGCTGCCTATCTTCTTTAGCAATGCGTAATGGGCGTTTTGACTTAAAATGGTTTCATATACCCACTGAGTGGCAGAGAAGAGCTCCTTTGTAATAATATGTGGCATAATTTACTTCATTGCTCTCTTCCTGATAGATAAGTAAATTGTGTCCAATGCTTTACTGAGCTACAGAGTTCTTTAAAAT